>NW_016157335.1:140591-168726 GCF_001687245.7 Rhagoletis zephyria | reverse complement strand
TTCAGCCCAGATTTTGAGGGTGTATTCAAAATTCTGAGTACCTGTGCGTATATATTAGCTCTGATCCAGTACTCCATGAACTTACAGGATTTTACACGAACTTGCAGGAAGTTGCAGGAAAAATGTTCCCGTATTTCAAAATCCTCTAAATGAGAGCGACTTTTTNGCTTTAGAAATTTGAGATGCACTGAAATTTGCTAATCCTTTCACAAAAATCGCTGGTGTTTATCATTTTCGCTAATAATTCTTTTTATAAATCATACATTTTGCAATTTAACACAATAAAACCACGTTTGATGTCGAAAAATTGAATATTGAGAAAATTAAATATTTTACAGTTCATTTTATCCTCCCATTCTGCCTGTTGTTAGTGTTTATTTGTTTTTTTTGCTCTTAAAATTAATNACCCAGTCTTTCACAATCTGTGATTCAACTGCCGATTAAAATAAAACGGAATGATGNCCCGAACTTTTTCTTCTGGTAAAATCATGAAAAGTGTCAAGCAATCACTGGTTGACGTTTTTACAGGAAAAATGTTTTTTTTGTTCCCCGCACTTTTTGTTGTTACTCACTTTTTACTCTCACTTCATAGAGTAATTTTGCTGTTTGACAGTTTTACAGGATTTTTCACGAAAAGTATTGGATCAGAGCTATTATTTCTGTTTATTTCACTTCAAATCTCACGAAATCATAAATGCAAAAGTATGGTTGACACCGGATCAGCTGTTGTAGGCCAATTTTTTTATGAGTTGAAAAATTCAGGAATGGGTGATTTTAGCACGAGAAATCCAAAAATGATGTCCATTTCGATCTGTGACAGTAACTTTTTCCTACAGGGGAGAAAAACCAAGACCGTCTGGAGACGGGCTCGCCGATATACTTTGACGTATTTTCAGCTTTCTCTTACACAATGTTGACCTACGAACCGGCAATCCCGTCTGCAGACGGTCTGTGTTCGAAAGCAATTTTCTCCATTTCGAATGGTGACATAATTATAAAACTTATATCAAAATACTGTGCTTTTAACTGCGAAACCCACTGAATTTTTTGTATCAAAAAATGTTACAAAAGAAAAAATTTCTTTAATTACGAAATTACTTAATAGCAAGAAATAATTAATTTTAACCCAGTCTTTCACAATCTGTGATTCAACTGCCGATTAAAATAAAACGGAATGATGTAACGGATTAAAATTTACATCGTCGTAAAGGTACGCTTTTTTCTAAAGATCGTGCTTTTCGAATATAAAAAAAATTATTATAGGTGCACTAAATACGTGTTTAGTTAACGACCGTCTGGAGGCGGTTCAGCCTACTAGAGGGTTAAGTATTTATGACCAAATGGTTAAATGAATGTGGACAATATTTGTCACTTTACTGCTGTGCGCAAATGTGTGCCAAATCATTTGGATCTTTGGCAGCCAAATCGTCTGATCGCAAAACAAATCATTTGTACATCGCTATCCAAATGCGCAAATGTGGACAAATCTAAATTTGGCATTTTGTGTACAAATCGTGTTCCAAGGTCTGGTTTTATTTCCAAAATCCCGAATAAAGCAATATATTCGTCGTATAAGGACGGTCGGCGCTTTTTAATAATTGCATAGGCTTGCATTGTCAATACTGAAAGCAAACTTCGAAAATATTGTTCTCCCAAAGAATGAATTTTTAATATGAAAATGTATGATCAATCAAAAAGCTTTGAAAAATAATGGATAAGTTGAATCCCAGGCAAGTTTTAGAGTCAATTTAAATTCGATGGTTAAAACATCGTTGAAGTCGGCATCGCTGTATCGTCAATTTAGCGATGTTAAAAAACAACGATGTAAACAAACATTTTAACATCGCTGGCAAACACCGAATTTGTGGTGGATTTTATAGATATTTCAAAAATATCGATGCACCGTTTGCATCCCTACCTCTGCATGGTTGCTAGTCATGTAGAATCCCTACGGCTTGTATTTAGCGCTTTGGCTTTTGCCGTTTGGAAAACTGCGGAGGTGTTTTTGGCGGATGTTTTCAAAATTTAAATATAGGTGTTATTTTTTAGATGCCCTTAACAGGGAAAAAAAAGAACTAATTTTTGCATTAAAAAATTCCAGATAAGCAATGTTTGTATACCTAGCACAAAAAGTCTCCGCACATCAGTTCTTTTTTAAATATTCACAATATTTTCTAAACTAAAATTTGTTTATTATCTAATATATAAAAATCTCGTGTCACGGCTCGACCGATCTTTATGAAATTTTTTGTGTATATATGGTAGGTATGAGAATCGGATGTAAAGTATATTTCATACCGCTAGGTGCAGGGGCGTGGCACCTCCCATACAAACCGAATTTTTCATACTGCAATCGCATGCTCATGGAGAAAAATTGTGGTTATTGGAAAAGGGGGCGTGGCACCTCCCATAAAAACCGAGTTTTTCATACCGCATATCTCTGGAAGTGTTCATGGTAGAGTTTTCGAACATGGTATGGAGATATATGAAATCAATCACATGGTCATGAAGAAAAATTGGGGCTATTACAAAAAGTTGCATGGCACCTCGCATACAAACCGAATTTTTCATACTGTATACCCCGGAAAATGTTCATGGAAGAGGACTCGAACATGGTATGGAGATATATGAAATCAATCACATGGTCATGAAGAAAAATTGGGGCTATTACAAAAAGTTGCATGGCACCTCGCATACAAACCGAATTTTTCATACTGTATACCCCGGAAAATGTTCATGGAAGAGGACTCGAACATGGTATGGAGATATATGAAATCAATCACATGGTCATGAAGAAAAATTGGGGCTATTACAAAAAGTTGCATGGCACCTCGCATACAAACCGAATTTTTCATACTGTATACCCCGGAAAATGTTCATGGAAGAGGACTCGAACATGGTATGGAGATATATGAAATCAATCACATGGTCATGAAGAAAAATTGGGGCTATTACAAAAAGTTGCATGGCACCTCGCATACAAACCGAATTTTTCATACTGTATACCCCGGAAAATGTTCATGGAAGAGGACTCGAACATGGTATGGAGATATATGAAAACAATCGCTTACTTATGGAGACAAATTGCGGTTATTGGAAAAGGTGGCGCGGCACCTCCCATACAAGCCGAATTTTTCATACTGCATATCTCTGGAAGTGTTCATGGTAGAATACTGGAACTTGGTATAGAGATATATGAAATCAATCCCATACTCTTAGAGAAAATTGGGGCTAATAGAAAATTGGGGGCGTGGCGCCTTTCAAACACTGGATCTATTACATATCTTTGTATGCATATACACTTTTGCTAGGTTATTTAAGACAGCAATGGAAATATGCCTTCTGACAACAACCAAACCGTAATATTAGAAGATAAATGTGTAACTGAAAATCATGAACGTGAACTGCTGGTGAAAATGTTGGATCCAAATGTTTCAATACAAAAATTAATTTTGGGTGGGGCGGTGTTCGCCGGGTCTGCTAGTTTCTTTGTAAAAAATGGATCATGCTTAAAACAAAATCAAATATAACAAGTTTTCGAGCTATATTCAAACTGAAGGAATTTTGAACGAAAAAAATTAAATTACCTACGATGTTTTATAGCTCATTAAATTTTATTATAATAATGTGTAATTCAAAATGTACGTTTTTGGAGTTTACAAAATACAATTAATTAGCCATTTCATTCATTTCGCCATTTTGAATTGTGAAAATCTGACAACAGATTCGTAATCAGCAACCCCAGAAACCCACTGGAAACGAGTTTCAATCCTTGAAAATGCTTAAAACGATCAGTATCAACTTTTAATTTTAGTAAATTTTTTTTTATTTTATCGCCATATTGGATCCGCCATATTGAATTTTAAAAAATTTACTTCAGATTCGTAATCGGCGAACCCAAAAACTCTCGAGTGCCGGTTTTCGAACAAATCCAATAATTAAAAAAAAAGTTTATCGCCATTTTGGATCCGCCATTTTGAATTTTGAAAAACTGACTTCAGATTCCTAATTAGCAACCCCAGAAACCCCCTGATAACAAGTTCCAACCCATGACAACGCATAAATCGTTCAGTATCAACGTTTTAATTTTACTAATGTCTTTTCAAGAGAATATTTTCGGGAACTAGGCCCATTCTAACTGTCCAAGACAGGTGTGTAATTAAGGGAATGTTCCCCAATAATACCAGAGTAATTATATGTAAAAACCACAGTTTTAGCTGCATTTTAACATGTGACAAAAATAAAAAAATTAAGAACAAAAGCGTTTTTATAAAAAAACGACCAGCGTGACCTCTAAAAAAACTTTTTTTTCAAAATAAAAAAATACGTGTCACTTTTTTTTATCACAAATAACAATATTATGATGTAGCGTTTACGAATATCCAAAAAGAGTGTTTTTATGAACCACTCTAGTATGTATATTATTAAACGTGCAGTATGGGCATTTCCAATGTGGCGCGGCGTGATAAAATGTTAAAAAATAAAGTGAAAACGTCAAAATTTGAAAACTCTGGGACTTGGGCAAGACTATTAGATATTATTTTATGAAGTAATATTTGAAATATTTAAAGTTAATTTTCCAAGTTCCTATATGTAAACATCTTTCCTGCTTTTTTTTTGTTAGCCGAAGTACGTGACGTGACGTTGCATGTACGTTACTAAAATTTCCATTGAAACTTTTTTTCTGACTGAATAGTCACCTTTGAACTACTGTACGCGGCAACTGGTAGCAGTTAGCACGCCAATAATTTTACACGAGATGTGGTACTTTGTTTTGACTCTGCTGGCATAATTTGTTTTTTCTGTACACTAAAATTTGAAAACTGAGTTTTCAGCATCGGCCTTTATGAAGCGGCCCCAGTGTGCCACGTTTCAGGTGTAAGACCAATTACAGTTTTATTAAATATTGGCGAAAAAGGTTTATCCTGAAAAATATTGTGAATATCGTAGAAAAATTCACTAAACGCCTTTCACTATGAGTCTCCGTTCATATGTACATGCAAAAAAAAATTTTGTTCCTTGAAATACAATATTTTTAAAACTTGCATAAATATATAAAGTCGCTTTTCAATTTCATATTAAAATGTTTAATAATTCCATACATACACAAAAATGCATTTTTCCAATGCCAAAAATATTTGAAAATGCGTATGCGTGCAAACGGCTGCGTTATTTTTCCTTGCAAGAGCTGGACGCTCGCTCTCTTTTGAGCCAGAGTCATTGCAACTACTACACCAACGGACCAGTGCCCTGTGTACACTGCAATAAGTTAGTAGGTTCCCTACAAGACAGCTGAGTATCATATGAGTGCTCATATTATCATTATCGCTAATTACAAAAGTGCTTATCAAAGTCCTCATTTTCGTTCAGGCCATGGGCAAAAATTGAGTACTTTACCCTTAATGTTGTCATCAGAAAGTCCTCAGTACTAAAAGTCAAACTACATACTCATTTATGCCATACTATAAAAACAAAAGTGTAAATGTGTTAGAATTTTTGTCTAAAGTGTTCAGCAATGTCTTGTAGGGTATCTTCTTTGCTCATTCCTACGAGAGCTTTGGTTAAGTGGGTCGTAGGACACCCAGGTAATCCTGTACGATCCTGTACGGTTCCACTTCTGGTTAGCTTTTGAGTGATAAATTTCGGTAATTGTTGATTTTATCTCCCTGGGCGAAGGGCCCATGTCCACCGCGTGGAACACATTCAGTGAGGAGCCGCACCTTGCTAGTTCGTCCGCTGTCACGTTTCCGTAAATGTCCCTAAGTGCCAGGAACCATATTAGGGTAATTTCGTATTGATCAGAGATATAAGCCAGCTCTATCCTACAGTCTTCCACTAGTTGAAATCTAACAGAGGTAGAAGAGAGTATGTATCTCAATGGCCGCTTGCCTATCCGACAAGATATTCATACACTCCGTTGCATAATTATAAATCCAGTACAAAAGTCTTTGAAACAGTCGTCACAATCAAGATAGTTAAAAACTTTCTTCTATGACTTTAGCATGGTAAGAGCTCTCTTATAATAGAGTGGTTAACTTTTTTATAATCATAACCTAATTTAAAAGAACTCAAAAAATCTAGAAATTACTTGTTGCAAAACTATAAATCCAAAAAAGATATCCCAATAAAATTAGTAAAACATGCAAATATGCCCTATTTGTGCTCCTTTGACTTTAATTAACTGAAAAATGGGCTTCCTTATATTAGACATACAGGGCTATCACAGAATCCATCGTAGCTTCGATTTTCGTGAAATCTAAGAAAGTGCTATCACAGAATCGAAGAATTCGAAATTCGTAGAGAGCCTTCATTGAATCCGTTCGTAATGACGATTCGTACAGATACTCTACGACGAGTTTACGCTGTCGGAGAAAAATTTAAAATCCCTGAAACTTAAAAATAATGAAAAAAGGTGTATTGTTGTTAATAATAAATATTTATTATAATCCCAATTTGTTTTAGTTTGATATAATTCCATATATTTGTGTAAACGTACATACATACATTCATCTGCCAGACGCTATTAAATTAATGAATATTTTCTATGAAGCGAGGAAATTGTAATAGTTTAAGAACAATTTATTAGGAAAGAAACCTTATTACTTTAATATCATTAAAATTAATTTAAAACAAGTAAGAAAGTCTAAGTTCAGGCGGAGCCGAACATTAAAAACCCGGCGCAAATATTAAATATATGTTTTTCACCTTTCCGAAAGCTACCGCTACATGGTAAGCCGGGGTGTATCAATTTTGAGTAAATTAGCGTCCTTAAATTTCGAAATATTGAAGCTTCAAGCATTTAATTTTAGTCCGATTTCAATAATTTTCAACGTTTTGCTTTTATGTGGCCAGCACAATAATCATGCCGAGTTTGGTACAAATAGGTAGAACGGTTACCGAGTTACATATATGTGATCATAAGTGGGTGGTGCCACGCCCATTTTCCAAAATTTTATCATAAACGTATTTCTTGGTAAAGAGTGGTTGCAAGCATCAATTTTGAATAAAGTAGCTTTAATATTTACTGATTTATCAAAGATTTCGTATTTCTCCAAATTACCGTTATATGGGATGTGGGCGTGGTTATTTTAAAAAATGTTCGGCCATTTGGTATGCTGCACCAAGGCAACAACTGTGCCAAGTTTGGAAGAAATCGGTGCAGCCATTGCCAAGATATACACACGTAACCATAAGTGGGCGTGGCTACGCCCATTTTTCCAAAATTTATAATATTCTTATTTTTCCTCTTAAAAGTATTGTAAATATAAATTTTGAGTGAGTAGTTACTAAAATATCGCAGTTTTTGTATTTCTGAAAATTACCGTTATATGGGATGTGGGCGTGGTTATTTTAAAAAATGTTCGGCCATTTGGTATGCTGCACCAAGGCAACAACTGTGCCAAGTTTGGAAGAAATCGGTGCAGCCATTGCCAAGATATCCACACGTAACCATAAGTGGGCGTGGCTACGCCCATTTTTCCAAAATTTATAATATTCTTATTTTTCCTCTTAAAAGTATTGTAAATATAAATTTTGAGTGAGTAGTTACTAAAATATCGCAGTTTTTGTATTTCTGAAAATTACCGTTATATGGGAGGTGGGCGTGGTTATTGTCCGATTTTGCCCATTTTCAATACCATCCGTCCTATGCCAGAAAGAAGTACACGTACCAAGTTTCGTTAAGATATATTAATTATTACTCAAGTTATCGTGTGCACAGACCGACTGAAAGACGGACGGACAGACAGTCACCGCTTAATCGATTTCTCTTTTCATCCTGATCATTTATGTATATATTTGTCTATATCTATCTCGATTCGTTTTGCCTGTTACAAACAACCGTTATGTGAACAAAGTTATAATACCCTTGTGGACAAGTGCGCTCGGGTATAAAAATATATATATTTCGGAAATCATCACATTTCCTCATCAGACTTCTTTCAGTAGGATTCGAACCGATCGATCCCACTGACTCAGCCAGTTGCCTATGCACCGTGCTAAGTACGCCTTGTAAATTATCGTTTGCTTTTTTCCACTATTTTCATTTTTGTTATGCCAACACAATCAAGCGCAGCTATTCCGCTGCAATTCACTTGATCATGTGGTTGTTGGTATTGTTGGATTTTGCTAATAATTCTATTTTTAGAATGTTTAACTTTTAGGTGTGCTCGTCCTTAAGTTATTTGTTTTTGTTATTTTTTTGGCCTTTATAACAATTATATTCAACAATTTATATTTTTCTCTTTAAAAGAATAAAATCTAAACTAAAAAATCAAATTTATTAAAAAAAATTTACAAAAATTAAATAAAAAAGAAAAAAAAGCTCCGCTTCCCGACGACTCGGACTCGAACCCGGATCTCTCAACTAGCAGTCTAGTGCTGTGCTCACTCGGCCATTGTGACTTCTAGGGCAGCGTGAGCAAAATGGCATACATAAGTGTCTATTATTTCTTTTGCACTAGCTAATTTCGAATCAGCATTCGAAGTTGGCAACGATATTTTCGAGTTCACTCGGATTCAGTGATAGCAATTTTTTCGTATTCGTAGCAGGCATTCGAATTCGTAGATTTTCTACGATGGATTCTGTGATAGCCTTGATAATGTCTTCGGTAAAGCGGCATCCAGTTTATGTCACTCTTGCAAAACCGCCAATTTAAGCCATGTAACGTTTTCAAATTTGCGATTATCAGCACAAACTTTCTTTGCCAGTATTCTCCACACATTTTCCATTGGATTGAGGTCACGAGAGCACAAGGGTCCGGATAGTGTTGGTTTCCATGACAATTTTCCAGAAGTTAACAGCAAAATGTTCAGATCCCGTTGGTCATCAAACAATTTGGAGGGCCTTAAAACGTTACCAGCACCTCGAGTATGGAGAAATGATCACGGCTCCGCGTCTTCCTAAAGCTACTCGAAAGGATTTACGTCAAGACCGATGCATTTTTACCGGCGGAACTTACGTCGCGGAAATGTGATTGTGTAGGGTGCAATAACATCCGATTGTACTCTTGAGTTGCAATTCTGCTCAAATAAAATGAAGAGTTCAGACTAAGTATATTCTCATTCTGCTGAGCAGTCTCAAACCAGTTATTGAGTGCAATGAAAGACATTGCATTTTTCAGCACGACAATGCTACAATTCGTAGAAGCAGGGAGGTAAAATGCTGCTTGGAAACCAGCAATATTCGAACCCTTGAGCTCTCGTGACCTCAATCCAATGGAAAATGTGTGGGGAATACTTGCAAAGAAAGTGTATGCTGATAATCGCCAATTTGCACACGTTATATGGCAACGGTGGGCAAACGCGGTTCTTTGAACCCAATGCCGCTCTTTGCTTCGCAAATTGCGGATCTTTTTTACTTTCTCTTTGCTCTTTTTATACCCGAGCGCACTTGTGCTTAAGGGTATATTAACTTTGTTCACATAACGGCCGTTTGTAACAGCCAAAACGTATCGAGATAGATATAGACAAATGTATACATAAATGCTCAGAATGAATAGAGAAGTCGATTAAGCCATGTCTGTCTGTCCGTCCGTCCGTGTACACGATAACTCGAGCAAAAATTGAGATATCTCAACGAAATTTGGTAAGTAGGTTTCCATTTATCCAAGGTAGGTTGGTATTGAAAATGGGCGAAATCGGACTGTAACCACGCCCACTTCCCATATAACGGTAATTTCCAGAAATACGAAAACTGCGATATTTTAGTAACTACTGAAGATTATTCACTCAAAATTGATATTTACAATAAATTTTAGACGAAAATTAAGAATATTATAAATTTTTGGAAAATGGGCGTAGCCACGCCCACTTATGGTAACATGTGTATATCTTGGTAACCGCTGCGCCAATTTCTTCCAAACTTGGCACAGTTGTTGGCCTTGGTACAGCATACTAAATGGCCGAAAATTTAAAAATCAGACAATAACCACGCCCACATCCCTTATAACGGTAATTTAGAGAAATACAAAATCTTCGATAAATCAGTAAATATTAAAGCTAATTTATTCAAAATTGATGCTTGCAACAATTCTTTACCAAGAAATACGTTTATGTTTTATTTAAAAATTTGGAAAATGGGCGTGGCACCGCCCACTTATGATCACATATATGTAACTCGGTAACCGTTCTACCAATTTGTACCAAACTCGGTATGATTATTGTGCTTGCCACATAAAAGCAAAACGTTGAAAATTATTGAAATCGGACTAAAATTATGGCCGCTTTTCATATAACGGTAAATTTCAGAAATGCTTGAAACCGCAATATTTCGAAATTTAAGGACGCTAATTTACTCAAAATTGATACACCCCGGCTTATCATCTAGCGGTAGGTTTCGGAAAGGTGAAAAAACATATATTTAATACTCGCGCTGGGTATTTAATGTTCGGCTCCGCCCGAACTTAGACTTTCTTACTTGTTTTATTTTATTATTTTTATATACACATACGCAAATTAAGATCGGAATATTACCGGCAATTGGAGAATGAAAATTGGTTTTCTGACTTAATGTTCTTTACCGATATGTTGGAACATTTGCAAAACTTGAATTTGTCTCTACAAGGAGAGAATAAAAATGTTTTTGATTTGTCGAAAATTATTTTAAGTTTTGAAGATAAACTACGTCTTTTTATTCATGATCAAAAAAAAAAAATATTTCATCATTTTCTATGGCTATGGACCCCTAGGAATATTACGCATAACATGGGACTACATGATTTAAAAGCAGATTTTGAAAAAAGATTTGCCGATTTGAAATGATTTAAATGTAGTTTTGTATACTTCATAAACCCTTTTTTATGTGACATAATTGAGGATGAATTTACAATATCCGAAATACTAAATTTTACTAAGTGGTTTTTAAGGGCCGATAATCCTATTTGTTATACACAAAAATTATGTAGTTATTTTATATTTTCATAACCACATCACGCACGAGCAGCTCATTGGATGTGTTTATTTATTTATTTTGCACTCGATTATGTCACTGCGTATTTGGTAAAAAATTTGGAGTTGCCAGGTATTTGAAAATTTAAAATTATTTAAAGGCTAAATAAAATAATTAAGTTTCTTCATCAAAACTAAAAGCGTTTGAAGAGATTTAAAAACTTTTTTGAACGAGGTTTCCACTTTACTAAAAAATACAACAACTCTTATTAAAAATTAAAGCTTACATAATACAACAGTATGAGTATCCAATGGAAGGTTTATGAACTCCTAGCAAAGTTTTTGAAAATACAAACTTTAATTCACATGTATTTTTGGATAGGGTTGCCAGTTATCTATAACAACATTTTTCAAATCATGATACATGCGGTTAAGTAAAGTATGAGTTTCAAACAAAAGGTGTTAAAATGAAGTTTTAATCCCTACATATTTTTGAATAGAGTCGGCACCTATATCTGTGCGATATATCGTCGCTACCGTGTCAAACTATCGAAAATGCACAAATGAATATTGCATCATTTCACTTAACTTACATAATTACCTCATCTCAGTTAACAGACGGGGGGCAATGGTGGTATTAAATAAGCTTAAATTTTTAATAATCATTGTTCTTTTTTTGTAGAAAGGTGGCAATCCAGTTAAAACTAATTTTTAAATATCTTCAAACGCTTTTAGTTTTTATGTAGAAACTTAAATATTTTATTGACCTTTAAATAATTTTAAATCTAAAAATATCTGGCAATCCTATTTTTCAAAATTTTGTACCACTAACCTACAGAAAACATCGAGTAGAGTGCAAAAAAGAATTAAACGGGGATTGAGCGTTGCCTGCGTGATGTGGTTATGAAAACATAAAATAACTATTTTTTGTAAATATCAGATAGGATTATTATTTTTAATGCAAAGTGCAGAAAAAGTAGCAATTTTGAAGAAAATCGATTCTCCTGTTTCAGTTAATAAATGTTACATAATAAAAACGAGTTGAAAATAATTGTAGGGTATCCCCGAAACGAAAAAAATCACAAAAAAAATGTTTAATGTTTCATTAAAAATGTTCACCAAAATTAATAAAAAAAATTTGAGTTTCCTGAAAAATGTTCGGAATGCAGTTTAATAAATCATTAAATTTTAGTATAATAAAGTGCAATTTGCAATTGGCTAAGGGGACGTGTTGATTTTTATACCCGAGCGCACTTGGGTACAAGGTTATTAAACTTTGTTCGCATAACGCATGCTTAAAAGTAAAATTTTTCATAAAAAAAAATATTGAAAAGCAAAAAAACATATTTTTGTAACGCAAATAATTTCATTGTATAGTTTAATGTTTCTTAAATCTGCACCCAAAAAATTTTCTCATTCGGACATTTACTTTCAAAGAAAAATAAAAATTTCCAAAACACTCCAAAAATTTTCAATTGTTGATTAAAAAAAACTATTTGGAATTTTGCAACGCAAATTACACAGTGTACTGTTCGATTACAGAACTCGGCGCTGCCGGACTTGAGGAAGCCTTGCCCATATGTGAGTATTGAAAAAACGTAAAAATGTGCTCAATACTTGCAAGTTCATTTATATTTAATAAACATTTCTCTAGAGAAAGTATTCTCTCGGAAAAATTATGAAAACAAATATTGTAAAATAACTTTAAAATTGTTCGTGTTGGCAACCCGAAAATATGTCTGCGTTAAAATACTTCCGATTACCCTTTACTTGACACCCGTATTGTCATAATTTTTATAATTTAACGGATAGTGTAACTTATCCATTTCTTGTGACTATAATTCCGGTACCGGAAGAGGTATCGAAATCATTTGAGAATAATCGGTCACGGTTTATAGGTACGGTGATCATCCGGCCTTTATTTTAAAGGACAGTCCTTTATTTTAACCCCCTGTCCTTTATAATTTTTTTCAAAATTAAGGACGCCTTTTGTCCTTTATTTCTTAAACTGTCCTTTATCAGCTCTGCATTTTTCAGAGGTAAATTTTTAAACACAGAATATGAAAAATAAAAATGTCCCTTATAAAATATAATAAAAACCTTCGCCAGTTAGTTTCGCACCCCACTTAAGGGTTTCTATTTAATCATTTAATCGGTAATCTTTATACAGTCTATAAAGCACAGGGAAAGTTGTGCCCAGTATCGTGTTGCACGCTGAGTTTCCAGCTCCACTTAAAGAAGATAAACCCCCTGCTGCACAGTGGTTCAAAACCGGCATTTAGTGTTCGTAATTCACTGGAGCCTTCATTTTTCACTTAATTTGATTACTTTTTATTTTTTTTTTATGAAAGCTTACAATATTTGCCAGAGACCAGTTGAGCCTGATTTTTGAATTCTTATTTGATTATATAACATTTTTTTGTACAAAATACAGAAAAAGTAGCAATTTTGAAGAAAATGTATTCTCCTGTTCCAGTTAATAAATGGTTCATAACAAAAACTAGTTGAAAACAATTGTATGGTTCTGCCAAAACAAAAAAATTACACAAAAAAAATTTGAAATGTTATAACACAATTTTCACCAAAATAAATATATCTTTTTTTGTTTTTAGTAAAAAAGCGGTTGCAAAATAAAGGCTCCGGTGAATTATGAACATTAAATTTCAATTTTGAACCACTGTGTGCTGGCTTCGTCGTGCAGTATGAATTATGGTAAACGCGTTTTAGTAGCAAAGGATGGCGAAGTTCTTGAAAAGGTTTGGCTTAATTTTTCGCTACAGCAGGGAAACTTGTACAATTAAATAATATAATTAACTGGTAAATTTTTGATTTAAATTAATATATGGGTAAGGTACTTTTATCATACAATTTGTATGTATGTATTCCCAAATCATTTTGAAAAAAAATGTCCTATATTTTTCGTTGGTTAATATGGTCACCGTATTTATAAGAGATACGAATTTGTTCGTGCTAAGTGTGAGCTCTAAACCACTGTGCGCGAAGTTGAATTTTTCATAAGGCCACACTGTTTTCAATGGAAGACATCTATGCGATCATTTTAAGACCTTAATCTTTGTAATCCGTTCTATAGAGTTTAGACCATCGTACTGTACCGGTTGACGTGATGTGGAAATGAATTTTACGCCGCTACCCTTATATCGCTATGTTTAGCTCGTTCCTGGTCGTGATCTAATAGCCTATTTCCTCCAAAAGCTTAACTGAAGTTATGAGCTCAGATATGTTCCAAGAATTGTAACATACGTTGATCGACAAGGCTTATTTCTTGATTTTTGTTTTTCTCCTTTCGTTTGCTTCTACCTAATAGGTGGAATTATCTCTTTCGAGTTTTAATCTCCTTTTTCCAATAGGCATACACTGCACTTAAGGCTTGGTGGAAATCAACTATAAGCGTCGGACAAAAATAATGTTCGTACAAAAGTTATGGAGGACCAAATTCTCTACTATGGCATTTGAATATGGTACGTATTTCAATAGAAATTTTCGAAAAATGGCGAAAACCGTGGCAAGGTACAATTTTTTCCCACTTTTTGCTAATTATTTACAATAAAAAATGATTTTTTTAGCTTATATATAAACAATGTTGGAAATTAAATCTGTGTTCGTATGGAATATTAGTTTATGTGGGGAAGCTAGCTTAAGTATAATGCGGCATTCCCTTCATTCTTTAAACGACAAGGAATTTTTTGATGAGACTTAATAAGAATATTGACGTGCTAGTATCGGAACCATTTCTGCACGTTTATTTGCCAAAAGTTCTTCAACGGCTCGGCGCCAGTGAGACATTCGCAATCGCATGCTGCGAATGCCGCATTATACTAAAGCCAGCCTTTCGACATAAGCTTATGTTCCATACGAACTTAGAAATTAACAACAAATTTTTATTTAAACGTTTTAACGAAAAATGCAAAATAAGTTTTCAAATCGCAAACAACCCAAAAAAAACTAAAGTCCAAGATGGCGGAATGTTCCCATAAGAAATTTAGGGGCAAGACTGTAGATCAATGGTATACGTATCAAATAAAAAAAAATGCATCAAAAGTTCGCTACTAAAATTGTTTTCTTCGTACAAATTTTGTCTAAATTTACTAGGCTAAAAATTGACTTCTCAAAACCTAGAAAATTGTAATTTTACGTGGAAAAACCTCATTAACTTTAAAATATGGGGAGATTTAAAAAAATGTTGTGTCATTAAAATATATTAAATTTCCCACTGACTTATAGGCGATTTTGACCACTTTGACAAAAATTCCATGAACTGTAGGGCCTTTGAGGCATGTATTTCCGTTGTCCGATTTTAAAAATGTTTCGCAGGGCACGTTTTAATGACCAAAGGAACACTTCTAGAAGAAGTCTTTCTTTGTAGGACAAAGTTGCAAAATAAGGCGCAGTCTAATGTACATACATAGATACCCAAATACATAATAACCAAATTTAAATAACAAAAACAAATAATATGTTGAAACTTGTCAAAATGTGGTGCGGTTATAATGTGTTTGGCCACTGCATGTATTAATAAGGATTACATAAAAAATTGTCAATAAAATTTGATTCCGAGGGAATTTTTTTATATGTCATTGCATTTGATATGTAGTGACTGCACTATTTGAGTATTTATTCACTATCAATAAATATAGTTATGTATACTATGTATAGTGAAATAAAATAGCACTATCACTAAAATTTTTAGTGGTAGTGAAGAAAGTTTCCACTGCCACTAAACTGGTTATAAAAAGTTTAAAATTTAATATCTTGCAATATATTTAGTTATGCCTAATATACTCAAAATTTAGTGCACTACCCCCAACTATGAAAATAACAATAAAACAAAAACTGTGTATGTATTAATGAAGTGTTATTTATACTCTGTTAAGAATATTTGGAAAATCAAATGAACAGATATTTACCGGATATCCGGATAGCAAAATGAATGAATATTAACCGGATATCCGGATTTTATCTGTATACACGTATAGCCGAACGGATATCTGGATATCCGATTATACGGATAGTTGCAGCCTTAACACATAGCTATGTTTGTACCAGATTTACTTAAATTTAGAAAAATGAAGACTTACTGTAATTGAAACAACCGCAGTTATATTTTATATAAACCTAGAAGCCGTACTTTTAAATGCGAAGTATGTACTTAAGTTTGCGTGCACTCATACCCAGTGGGCAAATGTACAAAATGTACAAATGTAAATAATGTATGGTAATCGAAAAAAAAAAATCAATAAAATAACCGTTTTCACATTCGAAAATGCATTATTTTTCCCACGGCGATGTCTTACGAAAAGTGGAATGCTTATTACATACTGTCTAGCATGGTGCATAGATAGCATAACTAGCATGATTGTTGTTGTTTCATGTGTTCAAACAACAACAAAATTAGCCAATCATGCTAATTATGCTATCTAGGCACCATGCTAGACAGTATGCACCGGATCGTGAATACCCCTATTATTTATCACGCATGTAATGCATTACTAGTTTTCCCACTGGGTACTTTCATATGTACGTGCATATACATATATGTATGTGCATATACATATACTGCATACGTATATATGTACATATTTGCATATGCATATTGTAACTTACGAATATGAACAAGATATAAAAAGGTTTACTACTACAAATATATGTACATACAAATGTTCGCAAACACTTAATAATCTACTAAACTTTGGAAGGATGAACTTTGTTTTCATACCGCAAAACTTGCATACATACATATGTATGTAAGTACATTTAACGGAATAAATGGTTGTCATTTATTAATACCATTATTAACTGTAGAAAGAATAACAGTATTATTTTTTACTCCGCATTTTGAAACAGTTTTTATGGGCATATGCAATAAAAGCGAAAAAGCTTTTCTTTAGTGGGTTTGGGTTTGTAGAAGATACATACATACATATGGATATGTTTCACCGAAACGTAAAAACTTTAAACTTTTTCTATATGTAACTATTTTCCATATACATACATATGTATCAGTATACCAGTGTGACCACTTTGTAGGTAATTCCTCAGAACGTGTGGAATTTCGAGTGCGCTTGAGTATTTTTTGAGGATTTTTATTTTGAGGAATTTTTTCTCGAGATATTTGCAGATAGCAAATACAACAATGTTTTACTGAACAGAGTTGTTAAATCCCTCTGCAAATTTTTGAACAAAAAGCTTTCCGAAGTTTTATAAAGGGCGAAATACACCACACAAGCGGCTTGTCAAACATTCTTCAAACCTACTTTTCCCGTTTCGCCATACTCCATGCAAACATGGCTCGTTCAAGTAAAGAACTTTAGTTTTCTTCCGGTTCCCAATGTAAAAGAGTTTGGTTTTCTTCGATTTTTCTCTTTTCATTCGGTGAAAATTTCATTGCGAATGAGGCGATTTTACTATACACAACGAAAGCGGTTTGATCAAACTTCAACATGGCGGCCATAGAATAAAAAAAAACTCGATTTTTGTTCACATTTCCCTCAAGCGGCTTGTCAAACCATCAAACATCCCCATACACAACATAAATAGCTTTAAATCTGCATTTGCTGCTAAATATTCAAAATTTTATCGATAATTTTTTCATTCCATCGTTATATTTTCAAATTATTTTGAACTTCCAAAATCTCGATAACGAATGGAGAGAACACGCATTTTTCGATCATAAGAATATTCATATTTATTCTTCAGTAGATCCAGAAAATTATAGGAAGAAAGTGCTGGATTAAAAGATTCTTCAGGTTCATATAAGTCTCCTAGTTAAAAACAATTATATCTGCATTACTAGATAGCCCTTTTCTAATGCTTCAGTAGAACGTATATTTAGTAGTTTAAAAATGTGTAGGACTGACTTGAGGACCAGATTGAGCTGTGATATAGTTGCAGCAACAGTACATAAGTATACACAAAGCAAGGCATAAAAAATAACGGTGCGATAAGGTTACATTTTTCGGTAGAAACGAAATCACCATTACTTTACCTTTTAAGCCGTAAAAGCCGAGAGCCACAATGCCTGGAAACTTTGAAAAATTCGATGCCTATCTGAGTGTTTAAATTGTTGTACTTAGAGGTCGTTCTGAAGTCCAAATTTCGCTATCAATGCTGAATTTTTTTAACTATCTTATATCATAGATTTTTTCTGAGTAAAATCGTTATAAATATTTGGATCCGCAGTTTATTTTATAATCTTACGAATTTTGAAACATTTTCAGGCAATATTAACGCTCCCACTTTATTGTGGCTTATACCTAGATTCGCTAATGACTGTTACCTCAATGTACATATGAACATATATAAGTATGAATTTACACATATAAAACTGCACCCTCGTACATATTACACATATTATTCAAAAGTTTGTTAACTCAAACTTTCCACCTTGTAAGAAAACACAGAAAATCTTTCTGAGCTCATGTAATTCATATGAGGAAGGGATTCTTTACTGTGCTTTGGGCAACCTATTACAACAAAATACTTTTGAAGAATGTGGGCGATTTGTACCCAGCAAAAAACCCGGATTCGCCTCTTGTGGTAAGGTGTTTACATAAGAAACGAATGCGGAATCAAAAAAAAATTTAAAAGCGCTTTCGCTTCTAGAGGCATTACTTTAGCATAGGCATCTCATTTGTGGTTATGGCTTGCAGTCTTCGCATTCCCAGTAATTGGTTAAAGAAGCGAAAAAAAATTTAAATTTAAATTTAAAGTGATTCCAGATTTTGTGCTGGAAACGTATTGGAGAAGGTATTACAGAGAGCGCAAAGTCATCTGCAAGTTATTACCGCCAACGCCATGCTAAAGTAATGCCTTCTAGAAGTGAAAAAAGCAACACTTACTAACTTCTGTTTCGATTCCACATTCATTTCTGACGTATCGTGTGTTTTGCTGGGTAGTTAATACATATGTATGTACATACAAGTACCGCACTAACCATACACACACAACTTCGTATTAGGGTACATACCAATTATCAGGCAACCCTTGTAAAATATCGTTTGCTTTTCTTGACACTCGCCGCTTTGTATGACTGCTTTTTTCACACGATTCCCCAACTTTTAAGATTTGGCCTATTCCGTTACTTCGCACTGGAATATTATGACGGCACTAGCTTTGCAGTTTTGTACAGTCCTTTTTCTTTTTTTATTAAACAATCGTATTTCAAAAGGGACTGTACCACCTTGAATGTCAAAAATAATAATAATCAGTCCACTGGGTATTTGTATCTATGTATTTTGTTTTAAAAAATTTATTGTGATAAACAAATAATAAGCACAAGTCCTTGAAAGCATTCAAATACTTTATCACTTTTATTCACCGTTAAATAGAAAAATTCCGTTCGTACCACTTTCAAGTGCTTCCACCACTAACGAAAATGCATAAGCAATATTTCTAACCGCCAAGTCCCAAAGCCGACTATAGCTCAAACTTATGTCTTGACGTTATGAATTGTCAATGAAGACTGTTTCTTAAATGCGAAAGCTTGCCAGCATTTAAAAGTTAGTGGACAGCAGCGGAGATACTGCTGGTAATGTGTGAGACGATGACGTTTCCCTATTAAAAACCGACACACCACGAACATACTGAGCACGAAAGGCATACTCTTTAATAGAGGTGACATTTACAGTGGTACAAAGCATGAATTATTTTTAATGCTTTTATTTATACAGATGTACATACATACATATGTATGTTTGTACATTAAAATATACTTTTGTGCTTATATACTGCATACATACATATGTACATATGTATGTAGAACCCATTAAATTAGGTTCTTAAATCCTATATGTTCATATACACATACATTAAACCGTGCACCATTTCCACCGACTTTCAAAAATTTCTTTACAGTGTATTCCGAAATTCCGGGTGCTTAATTTAACAAATTTTACTCGAATAGATGACTCTGTTAAATCTAATATTTGTCTTTAAAGTTTCCAAAAAGACATTCTACTGATGTATCGCGCTTACTTGCACGAATTAAAAAAATATATTTGGCGCTGACACTTTTGCTAAGTGATGGACCGGGCTTCTCCAGCTCCAGGAAGTTATCTACTGTTTAATAAAAAATATTATATAGAATATCGCAAACGTTAGTAGGTCGTTTGTAGGTCTATGATAGATAAAAATTAACGTTTGATAGATCTTCCTATTTCTACAATAAGAAAAATAAAAAAGTTCAATATTTCTACGGAAGTTAGCCCCCTGTTTTTTTATTTTGCCGATAGAATGTTGAATTGCCGACTAAGTGATGCAGAATCGTTAGATGATTGATAGATGACATTCGGTCTCCTTTAATGCTCAATATATAAATTATTGACGTGAAACGGTTTTGGAGAAATGTGTTGTACCTAAATAGAGCCAAGTGTACCGAATGTATCTTTATCTTACTTAGAATATTACTTAGAATAGCACAATCGTTTGTAGGTCGTTTGTAGGTCTATTATAGACAAAAATTAACGTTTGATAGATCTCCCTATTTCCAAAATAAGAAAATTACCATTGGAAACCTTTTAACGCAACTTAATGAAAAAAACGTATTTCTTCCGTCTTATTATAAGCATTAATTGTACATTTTTACATTAATGTGCAACGTATGAAAAATGAAAATAAATTAAGTAAACATTTTTCTTTTTGATTATAGCAGTTTTAAAAATTTGTATTTTTACATAAAAAACACTGTCTATAATGTCAACTTTAAGTACCCGAAACGGCGTAATCGGCTTCTTATGCATATGGAGCCTAGATTGTCTAACGCTCGGGAAATATAACACAGTAGGGAGGCAAAAATATCACAGCTAAACGGCCAAATACGTAAACTTAATTTTGGACTCTAGATTACGATGGCGTTTTCAGAAAACCCGTATCACGTCAAAATTTTGAGATATTTAGGGGGGGAAGTTTTGGAGTTCTGAAAGTGAATTTTTCGTCGTTTAAAACACTGTGATCAGGTTTTGAATTTTTTCCTGGGCAAAGGTTTTGATAACTGATCGTACTTAACTGGGATCTTTTAAATTCAATGGCGTCCTCCGTATTTCANGAGGCAAAAATATCACAGCTAAACGGCCAAATACGTAAACTTAATTTTGGACTCTAGATTACGATGGCGTTTTCAGAAAACCCGTATCACGTCAAAATTTTGAGATATTTAGGGGGGGAAGTTTTGGAGTTCTGAAAGTGAATTTTTCGTCGTTTAAAACACTGTGATCAGGTTTTGAATTTTTTCCTGGGCAAAGGTTTTGATAACTGATCGTACTTAACTGGGATCTTTTAAATTCAATGGCGTCCTCCGTATTTCAAGATTGGCTCTAGTTTTCGAGATAACGGTGCTTGAAAATCTGCTTAAATTTTATGTTTTTTTTTTTAATTATTACCTCATTTTTAAGGTTATTTTACTAAAATTTTGCACGTGACTGTATTTTGATATTACCTTAGCTATTTCTGAAAATCGTGCAAATCGGATCACTATAATATATAGCTCCCATACAACTGATTATTCAGATATGTGGTTTTGCGTTACAACTCATATTTTATTTCGTAATATTTTTTTTTATAATAGTAGTTTATACACTGCTTGGACCTGAATTTGGGTTCTTTTCAATCCCACTCTGGCATATTTTTGTAGTTTCCGTTGTACGAATGGCTTTTTAATACCTTTTTTGTACTGTGAAAGCTGTTGTTCGTTAAAGTCAAAGTGACTGAGTAATGCTTTCAAATAGGCGGCGGTCTATACCGCGTCTATTTCACATAATTTGGGAACCAAAAAACACAAACCGAAAATCTACGCGCGCGATTACTGTCACATTTATTGATAAAAAAACATCGAAAATTTTGCAAAAAACTTTTATTCATCATATCATTGTCTTCGGAAACTCCTAAAAATGAAAAAAAATTAAAAAGCTTTGCAATAAATTAAACAAGTTTTGTTTCGTTTGTGGTAAATTCGTTTTGAAATCAGACCAGCGTAAATTAATCTCAAATATAAATGCACTAGCATGCTATAAATGGTACCTTTTGCAATCTGAACCTGCACAAAATAAATGCACTCCCGAATTCACGTGTGTTTCGTGCATTAGTGCGATGAATTTTTGGTGGACAAAAAAACGATTTTCGTTACCATTCGGTTTACTAATGATTTGGACAAATCCCGGAAAACACGAAGCTGAAAATTGTTATGCATGCACCAACAATACATTTGGTTTCAATCGAAAAAGTAAGTAAATTTAAATAAAACCATGAAATTATGTATAGTTTGCCCTCACCTTAATCGCTGAGTGTATGAAATAGGTAAAAGTTTCTGTATGTTTGGAAGGTACCACGCTAAGTATATCCAACCTTGGAAAGTCTGCAGCAGATGCCCAAATTAAAAAAAAAAAGGTGCAGAAAATGGTGCAGAACTTTTTTTAGTTTTTGTCCGCCGAACAAACAAACTTAACATTTGTATATCGATGGTTGAGTGGAAGATCTACCTATCTCGGAAGCCAGTTCGAAAACGCCCTATCTCAGAAAACTTTTCAACAACGCCCTACTTCAGACTTTGGTTGAAGAACGCACTATTTCAGAATTTTATTGAAAAACATCCTATCTCAGAATTTTGTTGAAGAACGCCCTATCTCAAAATACATTGAAAATGTGCTGAGATAGGGCGTTTTTAAATCGGCAGCTGAGATATGTCGATCTTCCACTCAGCCATCGATATATGCATATATACATATATACGTACATATACTCATAAATATTTAATTCAATAGATCGGTCTTGTGTCGTCTACAAATGTGTACCGAGCGCTCATTTACCTGTTGCACATAGTGATGCATTACATGTTCCAAATCATCCATCCGAACTCGAAATTGTGTATGATTGCAAACAGTCTATGGCAACGCCGTTACCACTTCATGATGGATCTGATTACATTCCGATTGAAAACAATTCACCGTCTTTCATATCCCAAGAACACCTAAACAGCATGGTGCTTAAATTAAATCTCTCCCATAACAACGCAATGATTTTGGCATCAGAACTGAAAAGCGTGAATGTTTTAGCGCCAGGAGTAAAAGTAACGGCATACAAACATAGACAAGATCCGTTTATGCCATATTTCAAGTTATCGGGAGATGGCACTAAGGCTTATGGCATTGATGTTGCAGGTTTGATGAATGANTGGCACTCAGGCTTATGGCATTGATGTTGCAGGTTTGATGAATGAAATGGGAATTACTGACTATAAACCCGAACAATGGCGTCTCTTTATTGACGCATCAAAGCGAAGTGTGAAAGCAGTTTTGCTCTATCGCGATAGTAGCAAGAAACCCGTTCCCATCTTGTATGCGGTTGGAATAAAGGAATCATACGAAACAATGCAATTAATCTTAGATTGCATCAAGTACGAAGAGCACAGGTGGCGCGTGAACTGTGATTTTAAAGTTCTCTCACTACTATCACGCATGCAAAGGGCTACACTAAATACTGTTGTTTGTTCTGTCATTGGGATAGTAGAGCCAAATGCAGTCGCTATACCAAACGTGATTCGCCAAAAAGAAAGGAACAATCGATTCAATATAGTTCACGAGCCCTTGATAGCGCTTAATAAAATCATGCTTCCCGATTTACATATCCAACTTGGTGTTGTTAAGAATTACATCAAACAGTTGGTTAGAGTCAACGAAACTGTATTCCTATATTTGAAAAATAATACCTTTCCAAAACTTTCCGTTGAAAAAATCCGTGAAGGTAGTTTTTTGATTGTATATGAGTGAAAATCTCTCAAGTGGTTGTAAACCAAATAAAGTGATTTTTGCGAAAATATCTTGACCGTCCAATTTTGGGTGGCCCATTTGAGAGATTTTCGCTCATATATTTTATTATATATCTCTCTTGCTTTAAGAACCCTATAATTTTTATTTCAGGTGTGCTTAATGGGCCGGACATCAGAAGATTAATGAAGGATCAAGGCTTCTTGGAAATTCTTGATCGTTACCAGAATATGCCATTTTTATTGCGAACTTGATGGAATGTTTTGACGCCTTTGATGTGCACATGTCGCTTAAAATCCACATGCAACAGCTTGCAACAGAAACCGACGAGGTAGGAGAGAGATTTCTCCAATCCATTATGTGTTTTGAGGACCGATTCGCTGGAAAACGATTGAATTCAATGTTGGCGGACTTTTTCTGGTCGATCGCAGGAGGCAAAGGATATTAAAAAAATCATTCGAGCAATAGAAACTAGCCAAATATGCCAAAATGGGATTGAAGAGAACCCAAATTTAGGTCAAAATAGTATACAAACTAATATTATAAAAAAATATTATGAAATAAAATATGAGTTGTAACGCAAAACCACATACATATCTGAACAATCAGTTGTGTGGGAGCTATATGTTATAGTGAAGCGATTTCCATGATTTTCAGAAATAGCTAAGGTAATATCAAAATACAGTCACGAAACGTAATAACCTTAAAACTAAGGTAATTATTAACAAAAAACCTAAAATTTAAGCAGATTTTCCAGCACCGTTATCTCGAAAACTATAGCCAATCTTAATTTAAAAGATCCCAGTTAAGTAAGATCAGTTATCAAAACCTTTGCCCAGAAAAAAATTCAAAACCTGAGCACAGTGTTTTAAACGACGAAAAATTCACTTTCAGAACTCTAAAACTTCCCCCCTAAATATCTCAAATTTTTGACGTGATACGGATTTTCTGAAAACGCCATCATAATCTAGAGGCCAAAATTAAGTTTACGTGTTTGGCCGTTTAGCTGTGATATTTCAAAACCTTAAAATTCAACTACATTGAAATTTTATGAAATTGTATATTTTTGAAAGAGGGAAGGTGTGTTAAAAGTAAAAATAATATGAAGAAATTATACTAACTTTACTAAAGGCCTGAAATCATGAAAATCCGTTCAAGGAAATGGCAGAAGTGAACTTTGTTGCAAGTGATTGGATGAAATTTTAAGAGACTAGCAGCTAGAGCAAGTCTTCAACTCCTGATGTTACAACAAATTCCTACACCCGAAGCCCTCTACCTTTGGGATGCCTGTAAAAAATAACTGTAACTAATTTTTCAGTGGACTTTATTTCATATTTCATATTTCATATTTATTCAACAAACAGTAAGTTCACAGACTGTGTAGCACAATTATATTAGGCTTAACATAATCAATAAACAATAATTAGTAAAGTAAAGCTATGTTAAGTGTCTTATGAGCAGGCTCTTAAAAGCAAACTTTGGTATAGCAAAAGTCAAATCCCAAANTTCATATTTATTCATTAATCAACAAACAGTAAGTTCACAGACTGTGTAGCACAATTATATTAGGCTTAACATAATCAATAAACAATAATTAGTAAAGTAAAGCTATGTTAAGTGTCTTATGAGCAGGCTCTTAAAAGCAAACTTTGGTATAGCAAAAGTCAAATCCCAAAGAAAAAGAAAAATCATTTAATTCCGAAAGTGTCCGTCTTATAGGAGCATTCATCGCACAAACTGTTCTAGCAAAACCCACATAAAACATCTCGTTACAACGAAGGATCCGTGAAGGTACATTAAAACTAATTTTCATGAGTAGGTATGAGCAATCGATTAAGCCATTAATAATATCATAAACAACGCACATCGACAGCAATGAACGTCTCGACTCTAGTGACATGAGACTTATGAGCAAACAACGAGAACTATAGGGTGGGATCGGTTCCAGAAAGTTCAACCGCCACAGGGCGAAACGTACGAAAGCCCTCTGGACCGACTCCAATCTCCTAATATGAACGGCATGAAAAGGCCTCCAGATAAATACTGCATATTCTAACTTCGACCGAACTAGAGATGTGTACAATACTTTTAAAGTGTATGGGTCAGAAAACGACGAACAGTTACGCCGAATAAAAGCCAACATAGCATACGCCTTAGAAACAACAAAATTTATGTGAGTGGTAAAGCTGAGTTTGGGGTCAAAGTAAACACCAAGGTCTTTGAATTCATCAACCTTTTTTAGCGCAACATTCGAAAGACGATACGATGTTGGAAGATTGTAAACGAGTCTACCATAAGAGGTATAGTGACACTTAGCAATGTTAAGAAATAGGCGATTACGTTCGCACCACTGGAACAAGTTGACAAGCTCGCCCTGTAGGACGAAAGAATCTTCTAAGGACTTAATTTCAGAATAAATTTTTAAGTCATCCGCGTAGAGAAGAAACTTACATTTTGAGAAGCAAGAGGACTATGACTACGTGCCAATTACTTTAATCCTATTTTAAGCTAGTTTAAAAGATTAAATAACATCAAGTTAGGGAACTTCATATCCATATTTAACGAATCTTTAAATCAACAAATAATTTTTCTCTTTTTAGTTCTTATTGGTTTTTTTAAGTTATAATTTTATCACTCATTAGGTTTATTTCTTTTACACACCTTTCCTTTTTCTTGTTTTAATAAAAGGACTAACCTTGAAGCTATCTTTGGAGGTCTTAAATTTCGAAATATCGAAGTTTCAAGTATTTCTGGAATTTACCGTTATATCAAAATTGGGCGTAATTTTAGTCCGATTTCCATAACTGTTAACGTTTTGCTTTTATGTGGCAAGCGAAATAATCGTACTAAATTTGGTACAAATTGATCGAACGGTTACCGAGGTACATATACCTGGTCATAAGTGGGCGGTGCCACACCCATTTTCCAAAATTTTATTTTTGCTTAAGAGTTATTGCAAACATCAAGTTTGAATAAAGTAGCCTATGTATATACTGATTTATTGAAGATTTCGTATTTCTATAAATTACCGTTATATGGGATGTGGCCGCGGTTATTGTCCGATTTTAAAAACTTTCAGCCGGTTGGCATGTTGTACCAAGCTTAACAACTGGGCCAAGTTTTGGAGAAATTGGTTTAGCGGTTACCAATATATACACACGTAATCATAAGTGGGCGCGGCTACGCCCATTTCCCAAAAAATTATATTACTCTTATTTTTCGTTTAAAAATCATTATAAATATCAATTTTCAGTGAGTAACTTTCAATAGTTGCAAAATATCGCAGTTTTCGTATTTCTGAAAGCTACCGTTATATGGGAAGTAGACGTGGTTATTGTTCGATTTTCCTCATTTTCAATACCAACCTACCTTGGGTAAAGGGCAATCTATATACCAAATTACGTTGAGATTTCTCAATTTTTGCTCAAGTTATCGTGTACACGGACGGACAGACAGACATGGCTCGGTCGACTTCTCGTTTCATTCTGATCATTTATGTATGGCTCATTCCATCTCAAATCACCCAGGCCGGCGGAAAGTGAATTTAAGATAGCGATAAAACTCACAGGGATTGTTCCTTGAACAATTTAAGGAGACACGTATTTTTTCTTTTTGCTCAGCAATGCGAATTTTTCGAATAATGAATTTTTTTCTTTTTGAGTACGAACGCTTCTTTTTTCCTCTCTTAATAGCAACTTTTGATGAAATCGTTTATAACTGCCGCAAAAAAGCAAGGATTCTAACGATTTTTTTTTTAATTGCAGATATTGATCTACTGAATCGATCTAGTGAACTAAACTTCAGTAATTGTTTATTAATAATTAATTATTGTTTATAAACAAAAAAAAATTTTTTTTTTCAAATTGATTTTTTCCAAATTGTCACATCTTTTTTTTCTCTCAAACTTTTTGTCTATTAGGGAATAGTATAAACTATTTTCAGTACGAGTAGCAATATGCTAAAATTCGTCGTTTTCGAGTTATGATTTTTTTTCTGAAAATGCACTTATATGATGCAAGCAGACTTTCGTGCCAGTTGAGGGCACAAAAATTGTTGCCCATTATGACAAAATTTCCTTGCTGGAAATTTTTTAAGGTTGCCCGATCAGACCTAAAAGTTTTGCCCAATTGGCCTCTAATTTTGGCCCAATTGGGGCCCAATTACGATTTGCCCAATCTACCGAAGATTTCCCCAACCAGTGCGCACAATTTGCTAAAGTGAACATGCATACGCAATTAAAACGTTTTTATCGATAAAATCACACATACACACATCAAAATTCCCTACGAAAAAAATATTTTTTAATTTTTTTCTTGAAAAATTTTCCATATACAAATTTTTTGATAAAAAAAAATTAGTTTTTGAAAATATGCCATTTAAAAAAAATTGGAAAAGATCACAATGGTAGCTCTGAGTATTGCGCAATATTTAAGTATAATGTTATGGGGTTCACTCTACAATGATTCGAGTTATGA
>NW_016157335.1:137224-140372 GCF_001687245.7 Rhagoletis zephyria | reverse complement strand
GAAAAAAATTCATTATTCGAAAAATTCGCATTTCTGAGCAAAAAGAAAAAATACGTGTCTCCTTAAATTGTTCAAGGAACAATCCCTGTGAGTTTTATCGCTATCTTAAATTCACTTTCCGCCGGCCTGGGTGATTTGAGATGGAATGAGCCGTATACATTTGTCTAAATCTATTTCTATTTGTTTTGGACTGTTACAAACAACCGTTATGTGAACAAAGTTATAATACCCTTGTGCACAAATGCGCTCGGGTATAAAAAACAAATTTTCCTTCTTATGGGAAATCGAAAAGTGCGATGCGGACATTATTAATATTGATATTAAGGCCTAATATTTTCTGAGACTTTGGCGTCTAAACGAAGCTTTTGAGCATGGTTCCGCGGAAAAAAGTTTGAAATTTTTTTCTGAATAACCCTAGTATATATGTATGTATATTATAAAATGCACATAGAAAAATAAAATGTTTCATTTCAATATGGTTATTGAGCGAATTTAGAAAAAAAAAAATGTGCCCAAACTTTCCAAAAAGGACTATATGCATTTTTGTTCACCATTTTGTATTCACCGTCGAGAATCTCTTTAATCTGACTATGGATTTGTAATTAACGTCGTTGAAAACACCTAAAAGCCGATTCTTGTCAAATAGTTTGGAAACGGTGCTAGGTAATCTTTATATAGATTGCATAAAGTTTTTGAGGGGATAAGGACATTTAAGGTCCTGAAGCAGTCAAATGGACATCTTGAGGCAGCTGATTTCACTTTTATCAAGTTGTAAAGAGTGTATACAATACTGAGATATTCTTCTCCGTTTGGAGAAATTTGGAGCATATTTTGTAGGCTTCTTAACCCCTTGCTGTCCCTTAAATTTTTCTTTGTTTAACGTTCTTAAGCGTCATAAAGAATGTGGTAACCGGAGGAACAATTTTTATACCCGAGCGCACTTGTGCACAAGGGTATTATAACTTTGTTCACATAACGGTTGTTTGTAACAGGCAAAACGAAGCGAGATAGATATAGACAAATGTATACATAAATGATCAGAATGAAAAGAGAAATCGATTAAGCGGTGACTGTCTGTCCGTCCGTCCGTCCGTCCGTCCGTCCGTCCGTCCGTCCGTCTGTGCACACGATAACTCGAGTAAAAAAGCCGAGCAAACGTCAAGCTGTGAAGTTCTACTTATATTGTGCTCTGATTTGTCTTTGTATTTTGCAAAGTTGATTGTGCTAACTTTGAGTAAAAGTTGCTATAAAAAGTGCCTACGAGCATCTTAGTGTGATAATAATCGAAGCTAAGTGAAAGTTTTGTGATTTTTGTGGTTTATATTAAATTTAATTAAATTTCACTAGCAATCTTGCCGAGTCATTTGTTGTTATCATTGTTGTTGTAATTCCTTTGTAGTTAACTGAGATCGTTGTATTTTTGCACATTTATTTTTGCTCTTTTTGTTTACTTCTTTTAGTATTTCTTGTCACAGCTGTTTGCGTTGCGTTTATTAAGTGTCACAATACAGTGATACTCAAACTGTTCGCTACATATATTTTTAAGCTAAATACATCAGCTCCTAAATTGTTGTGTGTGTTGTGTTAAACTTATTTTGCTTGTCTTTTTATTAACATAAGTGTTATTAAATCTTTCAATATGAAGTGTGATCTTGATAACTGCCAAATTAAAAGCGAATCTGAACGCTACTTATCGTGCTGGCTCTGTGATGGTATTTGCCATCTAAAATGTGCTGGTTTGACAGGAAGAATTCTGGACGCTATTAATGATGGCAAAGGTCTTCGCTGGTCTTGCTTAAAGTGCAGGTCAACCGAAGTTGATCTCTTTAAGTTGTTTAGGCAAACCAGAAATGGGTTTTCTGAGGTAGGGAGAGAGTTGTCGGTACTGACCAAAAATTTAAACATTATGAAAATGTATTTAAATCTTTAAATGCTTAGATACTGTACAATGTCTATGAAGGACATTCATGTGTCAAAACGTAAGCGTCTTCATAGTCCGCCTAATGAAAGGACCGTTCCACGTCAGAACAATCTTCCGAATGACTTAATTAATCTTTCTTCTCCATGTCCACAGACAACGGAGTTATCTTCCTCAAAAGAACATATATCAAAGTCTGCTTCTAATAATAACGACCCTGCAGTATCTTCCCCTTCCCCCGTTGAAGTTGTGGCACCGCCATCTAATCTTCCAACGCTTACTCTACCCTCAATTAGTAACTCAGTTACTCAACCCCGTCCGCCGGTAATCGAGTCTAATACTAGGAGACTGGTTGTGGTTCCCCCAAAGAAGTCTATATTTGTATCTAGATTTTCGAGGGATACTTCCGAGGACGATATAAAGTTTTACATCTCGTCCAAAGTTAAAACTGTCAACTTAAGTATCAGAAAATTTAATTTTAAATATGAAAGAAATATTTCTTCATTTAAAATAGACGTAAATTTCAAAATTTTGACATGCTGCTTAGTAGTTCTTTTTGGCCCTCCGGAGCTTTCGTTCGTGAATTTGAGTATAGGCCCAACAAAAATAATAATATATAATATAATATAACCCCAAATACCATTTCGTAAACTCCAAGCGAAATGTACGTGGGTTTCCTTCCGCCATGAAGTATCAAAATACCGTCTCTGGTGATAATCAAACAATTTCTAACATGTTCGCTTAGTTTTCTAAATCCAATTATTCCTAACTCCCAAGCATACTTTGACTATCCTTTTAAACTAAGTCCAATTAACTCAATACATAACCCTATAATATCTCCCGATGATGTTTTAGTTTACTCCTTTAGTCCTTAAAGCAGTCTTTTAGTTATGGTCCTGACCAGATCCCCACTTGTTTTCTTAGAAATTGTGCTGATTATCTCTATGAGCCGTTAACAGCCTTATTTAATTTGTCTCTTAAAGAGGGCGTTTTTCCAACTGTATGGAAGGAATCGTTCATAACCCCCTTACATAAAAGCGGTAGCAGGTCTTCAGTGGAGAACTACCGGGGCATAGCTAAGCTTTCTGCAATTCCTAAATTATTTGAAGCAATTATAACAAATCGGTTGACGCATTCTATCACTTCAAGCATTTCATACAGTCAACATGGATTTTGCAAGGGCAAATCAACTTCTACAAATTTACTTGAATTAACATCCTATATCTCAAA
>NW_016157335.1:115207-134031 GCF_001687245.7 Rhagoletis zephyria | reverse complement strand
TAAAATCAGCTGATGAATTTAGTTCTGTAGCTGAACAGTTTTAGATCTCGACACTTAACAAACTCCTGCCTATCGTGACTCGGCACAAAAATTTAAAATATTGGTTCCGTACGTCATGCGGACTGCGCCCCTCGTGCGGATGGGCGGGAATGGAGGGTAAAAACCGTTGGGATTATTATTATAAAATTGAGATATCTTAACGAAACTTGGTATGTGCACTTCTTTCCGGCGTAGGACGGACGGTGTTGAAAATGGGCCAAATCGGACAATAACCACACCTACCTGCCATATAACGGTAGTTTTCAGAAATACGAAAACTGCGATATTTTAGTAACTGCTGAAGATTATTCACTCAAAATTGATATTTACAATAAGTTTTAGACGAAAAATAAGAATATTATAAATTTTTGGAAAATGGGCGTAGCCACGCCCACTTATGGTTACATGTGTATATCTTGGTTACCGCTGCACCGATGTTCCAAACTGGGCACAGTTGTTAACCTTGGTATAGCATACGAAACGGCCGAAAATTTTTAAAATCGGACAAAAACCACGCCCACATCCCATATAACGGTAATTTAGAGAAATGCGAAATCTTCGATAAATCAGTAATTATTGAAGCTAATTTATTCAAAATTGATGCTAGCAACAATTCCTTACCAAGAAATACGTTTAGGATAAAATTTTGAAAAATGGGCGTAGCACCGCCCACTTATGATCACATATATGTATCTCGGTAACCGTTCTATCAATTTGTACCAAACTCGGTGTGGTTATTGTGCTTGCCACATAGAAGCAAAACGTTGAAAATTATTGAAATCGAACTAAAATTACGGCCGCTTTTCATATAACAGTAAATTTCAGAATTGCTTGAAACTTCAATATTTCGAAATTTAAGGACGTTAATTTACTCAAAATGGATACACCCCGGTTTACCATGTAGCGGTAGCTTTTCGAAAGGTGAAAAACATATATTTAATACTTGCGCCGGGTATTTAATGTTCGGCTCCGCCCGAACTTAGACTTTCTTAATTGTTTATATCTTGTTTAAGGCCATTTCCATATGTAATATTAAAATCCTAAAACATGGTCAAAATTATATACACATTCAAATAATTTAAAAAATCCATTGCTAACAATATACCAATTTCCCCGATTTTTCTTGAAGAGTTTCTAGCATACCATGAAATTAAATTCAGCTTTTCATGCCCCAAATTTAGCTAATTAGACAAAATATGGAAAAAATAGATTTTCAGTTTTTATCTTTTTGAAAATTTTTCGAACAGGAACCATAGTGTGCGTTATATAATCATCGTTTAATGAACGAGATGGTAACTCCCCATTTTGACATATGTTAACGTTGTACTTCACTTCGTGCTTTAGCACATTTCAGAGCGGTTCCCGTGTTGTATTAACCCTGCAGTGAAATCCCAAACTAGTCAGGAAAAATACTAGTTTACAACTAGAATTTCATGACAGAAACCGATCTAGTTCGAAAATGACCAGACTTGTACCAAGTACAAAATGATTTATTCATGTCCTATTTTATTTGACTTCGACAGTTTAATACAATAAAGTACACAAAATATTATAACTTTTATTTGGCTATATTTTAAACCGTTAAAGCGAGTACGTACTCGCAATTATACCATACCTGTTAAATAATAATTAGTATTCATAATGATTATTAATTAAAGCATGGTTTTGTTTGGATAACCGTTTAATGATTAAATACCGATATAATTAATTACTTACAAAATTCTTACTTAAAAAAGTAATTAATTACTTAAAAAATGTTAATTAATTAATTAATTTTAATTACATCATTGTTTCGTTATTTTTGATCATTTTCAATTATTTTTGACTTGTTTTAATTACACGATTATAATTATTTGATTAATTTCTATTATTAATCATCAAGGCAAACTATAGACAAAAATTAAGAATATTTAATAAAAATTTAACACTATTTATTGGCAAATCTAAGGCTGCTAAATAAAAATGTGTAATAAATTAAAGTGTACTTAAAAGTTTTTTATTGTATATTCATGAATTCATTTTATTTTTTTGACTCCCAAAGTAGTTGTTTTGGTCCACAATTTGACTAGTATTTTTCTGTCTAGTATGAGACTGGTATATTTCTGACCATCTCGTAGGACATCCCCATGTTAAAAATACCAGTTGGTTGCATGAAAAAAAGATAGTTGGCTGACTAGTTGGGCATGCGGTTCATACTAGTTGAGAAGTAGTTTACAACTAGTACATTTGACTACAGGGAATCTACATCGAATTCAATAAAGCACCTTAGTATTTAATCTGCACTGACTTTTAATTGCTACATGTTTCGAAACTTTATTCATTTGGCGACGAGGTTGTAAAAGAAAGTAACTTTCAAACCCATGTGAGCAACATAACCTCAATTTGGTATCATGGATGAAAAGGCAATTCAAGCACTTGTAAATAACTTCTAAGCATCCAATGAAGTATTCATTAAAAGCTTAATAGATGCAGATGCGAAAATGATGCAAGACTTCAGAGCGACATACGAGTGGCGAAAGACAAGGAACAGCAATCCCAAATTTCTATAAGTTCAATAAAACTTCAGATCGCTGGAGCAGTACGTATTGCAGTTGGAACAACATTTTGAAGCTCATAGCATGAGTGATGATAACGCAAAACGAGCGTGTATCCTATCCTGGATTGGAGGTGAAACCGTAGAACTGCAGCAGAAGTTATTTGACGGCAAGTTAAAGGAGAAAACATTCAAATAACTACCGCGCTGACACATCATTTTGTTGAGTAGGTGCACGTACTAAGTGCTCGCTTCTAATTTTATCGCACTCTTATGAAACCCGATCAGTCGTATAGTGACGGGGTTGCTGAACTGAAAGGCGCCGCAAAAGACTGCTTATTCAAATGATCGAGGCAGATGATGAGTCATATGCTAATAGTAAAATTCGCGATATGATTGCTATCCGTACTCCACATGAGTAAGAACAACGGCAGCCCTTCAAAAATTTAATCCGGCCTTGGAGGAAGTCCTCAACATTGCGGAATTATATGAAGCCACGCACGTGCACCGAAATTCATGAAGCCAAGACAATTACCGTGAACGCAGTCACTAAATCGTAACCAGGATATCATCCTAGACCATCAAATCGCAAGTTTAATAAGCAGTCGTTGCAGTTGTGCCCTGGATGTTCTATTTCTCATAAACGCTAAGATTGTCATCACTATTAAAACAAAACCAGGTGAAATCGGTGCTCGAAAGTTGGGAACATCGCGTCGGTATGCAAGTCGGCGGTTAACTCAAATAAGCAACTACGACAAAACAACGTTAACATTGTCAAGTCAAGTGAAGCAGAGAATTTTGAAGAAATCTGTACATTGGACACCGTACTCACATGCGAAAGCTAAAGGAAGAAAATTATGGTAGAGATAGTAGATACAGTAGCATCGTGTTCGGTTATTGGGTCTCAAAGTTATCGTACACTGGGTCAACCAAAGTGCTCACCCACAGAACAACAACTAGAAGTATATGGTGGTAATATCATTCCGGTTAGAGTGACAACAGTTAACGTTCATTACGAAGGGACTGATTTTGCCACTTTTGGTAGCTAATTGCGAAAAAGCAACAAACCTCCTCGGTTTAATAAATTTCCTTGATAGGCTAGTCCGATCTGATTGTCTCTAGCAGGGTTGTTGCGAATATTCGCTTTCGCATTCGCAACCGCGGAGCTTCCGCATTAATTTTAACATTCGCATTCGCTTTCGCATTCGCAAAAATCAATGCGGATCTTTTGCGAATACGAATATTGAAGGGACAGGAAATTACAGTTATTTTTTTACGAGTTAAACTTGGCCAAATATTTTTTATTCCCGACTAAAATTAAACAAGTTTGGTATCAAATGAAAGATGACTTAAATAGCTTTAAAACTGAAATGTCTAAACGAGCAAAGGCACCTATTGAAAAATATTTCAATACAAAAAAGTTAATTAATTATCATAGAACAAACCTTGGGTCAGGTATATGAATTTCTTTAGTATTAAATGATATAAAAAAATATAAATAGAGGTGGTAACCTTTGTTCGTTATTTCTGTTTAAAAGCTATTTCAGTCCTCTTTCGCATGATACTAAATTTGGTTAATTTTTATAAGCTGTTTGTTTATTATCCAGAAAAAAACTTTTATTTCGGAATAAAAAATATTAAGCCAAGTTTAACTGATAAAAAAAGCGGTTATTTTCGGTCCCTGGAATATTGTGCGAGTGCACTGATAAAACGTATATCTGGCCAGTCACAGAAGAAAGGATTAAAAATGAATTATAAAAACTAAAATCGAAAAACGCGGTTGACGTTACAGGTTCTCCAAATTCAGAAACAACCAAAAGAATGAGAATGAAGAATTCTTTGGAAAACAACGGTGTTTAAACAACGATCTTGCCATGATACTAGATTGTGAAGATGAAAGTCAGGAGGATACATCCGACATTTGTAGCCCGATGCAGTTCTCAAAGAAGAATTATTGCATCCGCAATAAAAAAAAAACAATATAACTGAAAGTCCTCTCGACTCGTGCAGCGTCAATCGAAAAGAATTTACAATTTTGTCAAGTTCCAAGTTTTTCAAGTTTGTCTCCTCGAGCGAGCAGTTATTTAGTGGCCCTGATTTACGACCCTTTAAAAACTTTCTATTGGATACAATGTTCCAATTTTTAAATTCAAGTACAAAAAAAAAACATTATTAAAAATTACTAACCTTTACATTTTTTACTTAACTAAATCACCTAATTTACTCACCTAAATTATTTATTAACAAGTAAAAAAGTCTAAGTTCGGGCGGAGCCGAACATTAAATACCCAGCGCAAGTATTCAATATAGTTTTTCACCTTTCCGAAAACTACCGCTACATGGTAAGCAGGGGTGGAGTTACCCCTATTTCAAACATCTTCGATAGAACGTTCAGTTGGATATAGNAGGCACCTATTGAAAAATATTTCAATACAAAAAAGTTAATTAATTATCATAGAACAAACCTTGGGTCAGGTATATGAATTTCTTTAGTATTAAATGATATAAAAAAATATAAATAGAGGTGGTAACCTTTGTTCGTTATTTCTGTTTAAAAGCTATTTCAGTCCTCTTTCGCATGATACTAAATTTGGTTAATTTTTATAAGCTGTTTGTTTATTATCCAGAAAAAAACTTTTATTTCGGAATAAAAAATATTAAGCCAAGTTTAACTGATAAAAAAAGCGGTTATTTTCGGTCCCTGGAATATTGTGCGAGTGCACTGATAAAACGTATATCTGGCCAGTCACAGAAGAAAGGATTAAAAATGAATTATAAAAACTAAAATCGAAAAACGCGGTTGACGTTACAGGTTCTCCAAATTCAGAAACAACCAAAAGAATGAGAATGAAGAATTCTTTGGAAAACAACGGTGTTTAAACAACGATCTTGCCATGATACTAGATTGTGAAGATGAAAGTCAGGAGGATACATCCGACATTTGTAGCCCGATGCAGTTCTCAAAGAAGAATTATTGCATCCGCAATAAAAAAAAAACAATATAACTGAAAGTCCTCTCGACTCGTGCAGCGTCAATCGAAAAGAATTTACAATTTTGTCAAGTTCCAAGTTTTTCAAGTTTGTCTCCTCGAGCGAGCAGTTATTTAGTGGCCCTGATTTACGACCCTTTAAAAACTTTCTATTGGATACAATGTTCCAATTTTTAAATTCAAGTACAAAAAAAAAACATTATTAAAAATTACTAACCTTTACATTTTTTACTTAACTAAATCACCTAATTTACTCACCTAAATTATTTATTAACAAGTAAAAAAGTCTAAGTTCGGGCGGAGCCGAACATTAAATACCCAGCGCAAGTATTCAATATAGTTTTTCACCTTTCCGAAAACTACCGCTACATGGTAAGCAGGGGTGGAGTTACCCCTATTTCAAACATCTTCGATAGAACGTTCAGTTGGATATAGTGAGATAAACTTATATAGATATATGTGAGCGGCATCACGCCCATTTTCCGAAATTCAATAATAATGTTACTTCTTTTCAAGAGATTGTTTGGGTAAAATTAGCGTCCTTAAATTTCGAAATATCGAAGTTTCAAGCATATCTGAAATTTACCGTTATGAAAAAGTGGGCGTAATTTTAGTCGGATTACGATAACTTTCAACGTTTTGCCTTTATGTGGCAACTACAATAATCGTCCTGAGATGGTACACATTGATAGAACGGTTACCGAGATACACATATGTGATCATAACTCGGTGGGGTCACGCCCATTTTCTAACATATTATTATAAGCGTATTTTTCGCTAAAGAAGTATTGCAAACATCAATCTTGAATAAATTAGCTCCAGTATTTACTGATTTATCGAAGCTTTCGTATTTTTCTAAATTACCATTATATGGGATGTGGGCATGGTTATTATCCGATTTTTTAAATTTTCAGCCGTTTGTTATGTTTTGTGAAGGCCAACAACTGTGCCTGTGTTTGGGAGAAATCGGCGGACCGGTTCCCAAGGTATACACGTGTAATCGTAAGTGGGCGTGGCTACGCCCATTTTCCAAAAATTTTTAACATTCTAATTTTTCGCTTAAAAATGATTGTAAATATCAATTTTGAGTGAATAAGTTTCGGTAGTTACTAAAATATCGCAGTTTTAATATTTCTGAAAACTACCGTTGCATGGGAGGTAGGCGTCCGATTTTTCCTATTTTCAATACCATCCGTCCTACGCTCAAAGGAAGTACACATACCAAGTTTCGTTAAGATATCTCAATTTGTACTCGAGTTATCGTGTGCACAGACGGACGGACAGACAGTCACCTCTTAATCGATTTCTCTTTTCATTCTATCATTTATGTATGCATTTGTCTATATCTATTTCGATTCGTTTTGCCTGTTACAAACAACCGTTATTTGAACAAAGTTATAATACCCTTGTGCACAAGTGCGTTTAGGTATAAAAATACTTGACATCCGCATCCGCATCCGCATCCGCGGATGTTAGCGTTTAAACATCCGCATCCGCATTCGCATCCGCGGATGTCTAAAATTCCACATTCGCAACATCCCTGGTCTCTAGTGCAAATAAAACAAGTTTATTCCACTATTACAGCCCAACGTTTCACTAAACGTATTAGCATCATCAGGGGCGCGTTGTTTATTTTTGTCTGCTACAGCAATAAAATACAAAATATAACAAGTAATTTTTAGCAAACAAAAACCGAATTCAACTCTCATATAAAAAAAAATATATATGTATATATCTCATGATCCACTGATCGGATCTTAATCAGATTAGTATGGGACCACCTCTGAGATACTACCTTTCAGATGCAAAAAGAATTATCGAAATCGGTTGATGTGGTCCAAAATTATGCGGTAACATATATATAAAAAAAAATAAAAATCCGACGAACTGATAGCCTCCTCCTTTTTTGGAAGTCGGTTAAAAAGGAACATTAAAAGCAGAAAAACCACAAACAAGAACATACATACATGTATGTATTCACATATACATATAGTTTGACGACAATAATATATGTGACCTAGTCTACGGAAAGGGGGCTTAGGTGTCAAAAAATCAATTTTCACTTTTTGGTTGATTCGGATGGAAGATGAGATGCTTTTTCATGTGGTGAAAAGCAGAAAATCCTAACTTGCTTAGAAGTGTACTAAAATTGTAGAGAAAGAAGAGTAAAAATACAACAAAATATAATTTATTGGTAATGAACAAAATACATTGAATTATAAGCTATAAAGACATGATTATACACTAGAAAAACGTATTATGGGCCAAAAATAATAATGCTGAGTAGTTTATGTATTTTTCTTTGTTGTCGTTTTCCTTGAGATCTTTTTACGTGTTGATCCTGCCTGATCATCTTCTGCCTGAGATACACATACTTCGTCTTCATCATCATCGCTCTCTTCATAGTTTTCATCATCGTTTTCATCATCCTTTTCATGGAAATATTGTCCGTATACGGCACTGAACTCCTCATCAACACTCATGTTTCATTTCATGCGAAATGCGAAGACGATAATCAACAGAAACAGTAAACGTCACTTCTTCAGTGTTACTTTTTTAAATGTTCCACACTAGCAACTTACACGATGAACTATAATAATATTCCGACCAACAACAACACTTACTGGACCAACAACAACACTTACTGGACGTCCGGCGCGGAGAACAATTAACGAGATAATGAGAAACTGACGAAACGAATTGCTTACTTTTAACAGCTTTTTCACAGTTTTCGCACGTAAGCTCCCTTTTCGTAGACCAGGTCACATATGTAAACAAACAATTCTAATTTGATACAAGACAATACTCACAGTATTAGCACTTAAGCATTTAAAAAAAACTTAATTGCTAAAAATCCAATACCATCTTGTGTGGTAGTTTAGCCAAGACTGAAAACTGTTTAAATTAATTTTGTAAACATAAAATATAAGCTGCGGCAATGTCATCGGTATCTCCCTTTTTATTTATTGTTTTTTCTCTTTTCTCCATTATTCTTAGACTTTCCAGCGTGTACCTAGTTCTTTCCCTTTTCTCTTGGTCTATTATTTTAGTGTTTTTAAAATCAGCTGTGTTTCCACTAGTTACTATGTGTTGTGCTAGTGCTGTGTTCGTTTTTTGTTTTTTTATGTCTGCTTCGTGTTCTGCTACCCGGGTACCTAGAGCTCGCTTAGTTGTTCCAATATACACCTTGTCAGAGGCTTCGTTTTCTTTGCCTTTACATTGAATTTCATACACAACATTGCTTTTCTGTTGGAAGTCAATTGGGATTTTTGTTTTTGTATAAACTGAGGATAAGCTGGAGTTTAATTTGTATGCAAAAGTTATGTTTTGTGGTTTGGCTATTTGGTGATTGCAGTTTTCGCTTAGCTTAGGTACATATGTAGGTATATTAGGGGAGCTCACGTTGAGTAGCATTTTAGGTGTAAAGTTGCTACGTAGCAATCTACCACATGTTTTGTTGCTCTTCCAACAACAAAATGCGTGCTAGATTGCTACATAGCAAGTTTACACCTAAAATGCTACGGAAAGTGAGTACCGCTATTGTTTTGCTGTATTCGTTGGTTTTGAGTTTTCTGTTTTATTTCGGTGGCTATCTATTTGCATAAATTTTTGTTTCAATAGTTCGCGTATTAAGTAGTCGGGGTAGTTGTTGGTTTTTAAAATTTTCCTTATTTTTTCTATGTTTTTTGGGTGAAATTTGGGGTGGCTAATTGTCAGTATTTTATGTATAAAGTTTTTGGCGGTGTTAATTTTATACTTGGTGAGTTGCGAAGAGTAATAATTAATTAGGCGTCCAGAAGATGTAGGCTTAGGTTGCCATTTTCTCTAAAAATACGCGCATCTAAAAATGGGATACTGGCATTTTCTTCCATTTCTACGGCAAACTGAATTTTGCTGTGATATTTGTTTAGTGTTTTTAGAATGATATTCACGTTGGTAATGAATTTAATTTCAATGTTGTAGTTGTTTTTGAGCTCCGAAAGGGTATTGTCTAGTAGATCATCCATGATGATATCACCAATCGTTGGAGAAAGAGGGTTTCCTATAGGCATTCCGAAAGTTTGGGTGTAGAGTTCGTTGTCTTACATAAAATAATTGTTGTCTTTAAGGCAAAAGTCTAGAATGGTTTGAAATTTATGTTTTGGAATCCGCGTCATATTTTTAATTTGTTCCCATTTATTCATAATAACCCTGGTTGCTACATTTACCGGTATATTTGTAAACAAGGACACAACATCAAACGACACTAACACCTCTTTTTCACGCACACAAACATTTGTTAACATATCTTTTAGTTTAAGGGCATTTTCGACGTTATACTGTTCGGATATCACAGTCTTTAGAATTCCTCCAACGAATTTGGACAGCTTATAACATGGGACTTTTACAGACGAGACAATTGGTCGTAGAGAGATTTCTGGTTTGTGTTTTTGGCAACCCATACATTCTTGGTGCAGTAGCCGCGGTGTTGGTAAGCTGTTGCTTTTCTTTAATGTTCATATATTTGCTTTTGTAGAGATCGTTCACTATATTGTTGTTTTTCCTTTGCAGAGTGTTTGTTGGGTCCGTTCTTGTTGTTTTATACGTATTTTTGTCTTCTAGTAGGTTGCTGATTTTCACCAAGTATTCGGAAAGGTACATTGCTACTGTCTTATTTCCCTTGTCCACGTCGGTTATAACAATGTTTTTGTGTCGTTTGAGAAACGTTTTTGTTGCATGGAATGCTGCTCAAATGAATTTTTCGGCGGAATTGTGTTTAATGCTTCGTTTGGACTGCAGTATTCTGTTGCTGAGTTTATTTCGCGCTATCTCTTTTTCTTTTTCATTTTCTAACGACTGTATTATTTGTTCTATTTCAGCTATTACATGTATGGGTGAGAAGTTTTTCTTTGTTGTTGGTAAAGCGAATTTTTTGCCGAGTGATAGTAACCACTTAACTTCTTCCGGAAAATTAATGTTGGTCTTGTTCACAAACCAGTTGTTGTCAACTTGAATGCCTAATTTTGGTATATGCTCATATTTTAATCTGTCTATTTTCGACATTAGTGTTGCGTCCTTCGCTTTTGCTGTTCTTTGGCCTAATAAGTTTTGCTTGCTGATAAAAGCATTGAATTCTGATTCGCTAATTCTGCGCTTTAGTTGTTGTAGCACATGGTATACAAAATTGTTCGTTGTTTTAATGTTAATGTTAGTCTGGGTTATTTCAATAATTAATATCTTTAAGAGGAAATTTCTTTTAACTCTTTCCAGATTTTGTGGTATTTTTTCGGATGTGGTGTAAATTGTTATGTTATTAATCGAATTTTTCAGGTTCTACGGGGTCAGGTCATATCTTTTGCATTCCAATATGAATTTCAGTTGTTCCGTATGTCTTGCTAGTTTCTGCTTTTGTTTGCTAAAATGTTTTAAAGTAATGCATGTGTGTTCTCCATGTTTGCATTTCATGTGCTTGTAGAAATCCTTCATTTTGCTATTTTGTAGTTATTGTTGGTATCCAATATCAACAATTTATTCCGGCAGGCCTTCCGTGATGTACTAGTGGTTGTTATTTCCGATCGGTTTGTAAATGTTTAATAAATTTCCTTGATAGGCTAGTCCGATCTGTGTATCTCTAGTGCAAATAAAACAAGTTTGTTCCACTATTAGCCCAACGTTTCGCTAAACTTATTAGCATCATCAGGGGCGCGTTTTTTATTTTTGTCTGTTACAGCAATAAAATACAAAATATAAAAAGGAACATTAAAAGCAGAAAAAACACAAACAAGAACATACATACATACATGTATGTATTCACATACACATATATGTAGTTTGAATACAATAATATATGTAAACAAACAATTCTAACTCGATACAAGACAATACTCACAGTATTAACCCTTAAACATTTTAAAAATCTATCCTCGGTTTAAACTGGTTTCATAAACTTAAATTTCAATTATCAGTACCTTCAACTAACAAGTGCAATAATTGTTCACTTTCTTCCACAGGAAAGACATCGTCGGAATCGCTTGTTTCGTATATAACCGATCTCACACGTGAGTTCCCAAAAATATTTAAATCGGAACCTGGTCAATGTAAAATGTTTGAAGCTAATATAGTCCTCAAAGCAAATGCCAAACCAAAGTTTAGTAAGTCTTATTCCATTCCATTTGCGCTGCATGATGATGTTCGTTCTAAAATCGGACGATTAGTGTCTGTAAATATTTGAAAGCCGATTAATGCTAGCGAATGGGCTGTCCCAACTGTTACAGTACCAAAACCGTATGGCCGAATCCGAATATGTGCAGATTTTAAGGTAGGAATGCACCCGCAAATAGAAATTGATCGATACCCATTCTCTAAAGTAGAGGAATTGTTCGTTAAACTCCAGGGAGGGCAATTCTTTTCAAAATTAGATTTGAGTGAAGCATACCATCAGCTCTCACTTAGCGAAGAATTAAAGAAATTTCTTGTAATCAATACTCCTTTCGGTCTATACCAGTTGTGACAGGGCTCCAAATACAAGCGCAATACTTTTGTACCAGTGAATTTTTAAGCGTTTTCAGAAACGTTGGGTTGTCGGTATGATAAGTGTATTTTTGCAAGCAAACACATTGAATATGTGGGGCACATAATTAGTATTAATGGCGTTAGACCTTCCGAAAAAAGACTGGAAGCGATTAAGATGATGCCGAGACCTGCTAATCAGTCATCGGACTTCTACCACATTGTGGTAGATCTGCCACCTTTTTGTATTAGAAAATTTCAGTGCATCTAAAGTTCCTAAAGAGTTGTTTACTTTTACTTGAGAATTGTCAAAATCGTCAAATCCTAAGTAGCGGTTTCTGGAACATGCCACATTTGTCCGCTACATTGTGATGTGATAAAAAGAAAAGCTGGCAGCACTCCGCAAGGTTGCAGAAATCTTTCAAAATATGTTCGAAAAATATCTTGTTGGAAGGAACTGCTTTACACTGTCAAGGCAAAAAATTGCCAAAACTAAACGGCATTTTAGCAACTTCAATCTTGCACTTTATTATACTAAAATTAATTTTTTTTAGATTGTAATTAAAATGTTTGCAATTTAGGGGAAACCTTGCAGATTTTTTTGAAATCTACCACATTTTTTCCAGATTCTACCACACAAATTTTTTTTCAAGTCCGATCACTGCTACTAATGTTAAGGAAGTTGAAACCTTCATTGGTAAACTTAATTATTACAACAAATTTATTCACAATTTCTCGTTAAAAGCTAGCGCCTTCAACGTTTTACACAGACAGACAGTGAAGTTTCGATGGGGCGCTAAACAGGAGGAAGCTTTAACTGCACTGAAATATGAAATTATCATAGCCACACTCTTAGTACACTATGAAGGAAAATTCCCCATCATTTTGGCAACCGATGCATCCAAGAATGGAATCGGCGTCGTGACTCCTCATCCCTACCCTGAGGGTCAAGAAAAGCCCATTGCTTTCGCCTCTAAAACACTTTCAAATGGTCAATTACTCACAAATCGAAAAAGAGGCCCTCTCCATAATATTTGGCGTGACCCGCTTTCATCAGTTTCTTTATGGTCGGCATTTTAGTTGATCACTTATCACCAAGCCTTGACAACGATCTTTATTCCTAACAAAAAACTTCCATGCATTACCTCCAGAGAGGGGCTATTCTTCTTCAAGCATATGATTACTCCATCAGATATCGGCATACATCTCAACATAGCAATGCTGACGCGCTTTCGAGACTACCTGTAGGAGATGACAACGATTTTGACTTAAATGAATGTGCTATGCTTGATGTTCATGAGATAAATACTATATCTATTAGTGCAGTTCCACTAAGTGCAATAGCTATAGCTGAACATAGCGAAAAAGACGAAACTCTAAAAATCATTAAGAGAATGATCAACCGAAACGTGAATTTGCATCGCGGCCTTACCGCAGAACTCCACGGGCAAACACCGATGGCCTACCAACTGTCATTTTGACGAGAAATATGATTGCAAGTCTTTGTGTGTGGGCGCTTTGATGTCTTGAAATAAGCATTTGCCGCATGACGCCACCAGACATTCTCTCAATTCCGGTGTTTAAAAACATTTAAATCTTTAAAAAACTTGCTAAATAATTTCCTAAAACGTAATAATAAATAATCCAATAGAAAACAGATTTTTATTTTGATTTAATATCCAAATTTCATCGATGTTACCACCAGCACGCTTTCTTTCAAATGAAAATATGGCTGTCAAGCTATCGAATTGCCTGCAATAGATGTCAAGCAATAAGCGCTGACATATATTACAGCCCATGAGAAATAGGCGGTCTCCATTGGAAATATATTTTGTGACATGGTTATCACGACATCAGTGTTTTCCTGTGGAGACAGGGCCTTAGGCAACAAAACCGTGAGAGCGAGTGCATTTAGATTTCGCAGGTCCGTTTTTCGGATCTATGTGGATCATCCTGGTAGACGCGTTTTCCAAGTTCCCGCCACTGCAGCCGACACAGTTCCAGTTTCCACCCTTAAGAAAATATTTGGCATTGAAGGACTCCCCCAAACACTAGGCACGGATAATGCCCCACAATGAACGTCTTCACAGTTTACAAACTTTTGTAAGCTGAATCACATCGAAGATTTATAAAGCGCACCATTCCACCCCTCTTTAAACGGCTTAGCAGAATGATTTGTAAGAACGTTTAAGGAGTCATTCACAAACATTTTTAAAGAAGCCAAAAACGACGAATCTGCTCTCTTAAAATTTCTTATGACTTTCAGGGCAACACCTATTCCTACGGCAGACAAGTCACCGGCGGAGTTATTGCATGGAAGCAAACCGCGCATTCTCTTCTCAGCACTGCTGCCTAAATAGCAGCATTCAAATAACAAACAGGCCAAATACCGATTAGGCCAACCAGTTTATGCTCGTAACTATGCAGAAAAAGAACGCTGGTTGCGAGATCCCGTATTCCTCGGACTCGGACTAGTAAAACTGTCAAAAAATAAAAATTCGCTCAGAGCGAGAGAGTAACATTGAAAAGTACGGGATCGCTTTCTAGTAAAAAATGGTAACTTCTGTCAACTTCAACATAACCTCCAAATTTTGGTTGTAAATTTTTGCTTATTTTGTATGTAAACACACTCAGCTCACACATGTAAATAACCAAAAATACTTTCAAATTCATTAGAATCCACTTAAACAAGTATTTAAATACTTTTCAACAAGAATTAGCAGACTGCACTTTTCTTTTGTTTACAATTTGGTTGCCAAACACACTACAGCTGATCGTTAGACACATTTACCAGAATTTACCAGCAAAAAATTCTCGGACTAAAACTGGTAGCTTCTGACAGAGAGAGAACCGTATTTACTCTATTTTTTGTCCTCTCAATAGTCAGGGAACCGAGTACGAGATCGATTTCCAGTAAAATCTGACTGATTCTGACTATTTCTGACTAGTCCGGACTCGTACGGGATCGCAACTAATATTAAGGAAACTCGCGGGCTGAGGATGTGTGCAATAGCTACACTACACCGGTCGTTATTTCAACTTTTTTTACAGTTTGGCGGGCGGCTCAAAATGCCCTGATACGAAATTTCGAAACATTTGTTTAAGGCTTCGGATTTTGGCCGCACTTTTGGATTTCGGCCGCACTGTTCGATGGCCAAAGTTCTATGGGGCGGATTGCAAAGATTAAGGTTTTAAATGGTCATTGAAAACAGTGTGGCCTTTTGAAAAATTCAACATGGCGTCTAAACTATCCGTAAATTAGATTTTGCTTTACAACTTTTGTGCCACCAGAGAATCCCATACTAAAAAAGAAAGAGTAACAGCAGGTTCTTATGTTTTGGAGGTTGCTGATTACGAAGCTAGAGCAGGATTTTAAAAATTCATAATGGCGAATCCAGTATGGCGGCCATAAATGAAAATTGATTCGGTCGGTTTGAAATGTTTTTCTCTGGGGTTTCTGGGGCCGCTTATTACGAATCTGAGATCAGGTTGAAAAAATTCAAAATGGTGGACCCAATATGGCGAAAAAAATATAAATCGATTAGAAGTGAGTTTTTCACTCATTTCTAATCAACTCATCGACATGAGGTAGACTCCATCAGGATAATTCGCTTTTCATTAATACGTGGTTTTTGTCTTCGGAAAAACTACGACCAAATTCTATTTAAAAAAGAAATTTGAAATTTGCCATTTTTGCCTTTTTTCGTCACTTCAACAGTTTATTCTCAAAAACTGGACGTGCTAAAAAACTGGAAGTACTGTCCACGCAATTGAAATCAGCTTAAAAAGTCTATAAGATGAGGTCGGCCCCGTTTTTTTGGATAAACGACCAAATTTTGTTGAACCGTGCTATTTACAATAAAAAAATGTTATTTTTTTCAAAAACCTTCTATTAGGGTCCGACCGATTAATCGGCCGATGCCGAGGCTAGTATCGGCCAAAAGAATCGACATCGGCCGTTTTGGGCCGATTCTTGAATGAAGTTATGTTATATAGTATAAAAGCATTTGTTTTGGAAATGAATTTATATTCAAGATTTAATCGGCCGAAGCATCGGTCGGTTCTTTGCCGATTAAATCCTGAATATTTAATTTCAAGAACAAATGCTTTTTTAATTTTTATAATAACAAAAGAAACACATAATCAAATAGCTAAATAACAATACCTCGTTCAAGAATAGCCCAAAAACGGCCAATGTCGATTCTTTCGGCCGATACTAGCCTCGGCATCGGCCGATTAATCGGTCGGACTCTACCTTCTATAAAAAAATGTGTCAAATTAAATCCTCTAGAAATTTGCATTAAACCATTTTTATGTAAAGTCCGTCGTAACAACGAAAAATATCATTGTTTTATTTAGAGTTTTCAGCATATTGTATTTAATTATGGATATAATTTAGCAAAACTCAAAGGAAAGTTCCATGCAATTCACCGAGGTATGGATAAAAATTCTTTAAATTCTGAGTCAACACTAATTGCGATGAATATTGAGAAAAGCAAGCCCATTGTGTGCTCGTTCCCTGCCCACGCCTGCACATTAGACTGCGCCTTAGTTGTATGGAGAACATTTTTTCAGTGTGCTTTTTGAACACTTCACAGGAATTAATCGGAGCGCTTTCGACAGAAGCAGCATTTTGATACGAAACAAAATGGTTTTGATAGCTATTATAATCCCTTTCAATTGTGGCCACCGAGCCTCATTTACCCCTTGACCTTAATTGGTCAAAAGTAGTGTTCTTCAAAAAAAAACATGCAAAAAATTTATGTATTTTTTATTATACTGGTGTTATAGATTTTGAGACGAGCAACACGATTCCATTGTTCAAAATTCGAAGAAAAATTTCAACTCCTTAATTTAAAAAATGCATTATTTATTGAATTTTTTTCTATTTGCATGCAGCCGTGCATCCTTCACTCAATTTTATATCCCTCGAACAATAAGTGCAATTCAAGACCTTTAATTCGAGCCAAGGTAGAAGCCTCTAGGCCCTCTGAGAGCCAAGTTATAACAATTTTAAACCAAACTTCGAAACTGCTGTACTAGTTTTTACTGCGAAATTAGAAAAAATAATTGCGTAAAATGTCGAATGAAATTTCGAAGTTTAACTTTAGAATCGTAATAATTTAGCTCTCAAAGGGCCTAGAGACTTCTACCTTGGCTTAAATTAAAGATCTTCAATAGCACTAAAACTCACTTGTTTTTCGAGGGATAAAAATTGTGTGAAGGATGCACAACTGTATGCAAATAAAAAATGCAATATATAAAGCATTTTTTCAAATTGAGGGGGTTGAATTTTTTTTTGATTTTTAAACAGTGGAATTGTGTTTTTAGTCTCAAAATCTATAAAATGTATTAGTATAGTTTTTTTTTCAAAAAAAAATATTATTGACCAATTTTTTTAAGGTCAAGGGGTGATTGTGGCTCAATATTTTTCCTTGAAAGGCAATTAAATTAGCTTTCAAAGCCATTTTGCTTCATATGAAAATATTGCTTCTGTCGAAAGTGCTACGATTAATTGGCATGAAGTGTTAAAAAAGCACACTGTGTGCCGTTGAGCTAGCTTTAATATCTTATCTTTCTGTCGAGAATTTTAAAATTACTACGCTGTATTTTTCTCAAAAACATATGACTCAAAACATATGATTTGTAAAAATAGAATACATTTATATACAAAATATAATATAATAAAATAAAATGTCTATCATACTTGGGCGTACAAAATTTTTGATTTTTATCCGGCCCTGCCGCTAGAAATGTTCCTTTGGTCATAAAACGTGCCCACAAAAAATTTAAAAAATCGGACAACGGAAAGACGTGCCTCGAAAGGCCCTAAAGTTCAGCATTTTCATACAATTTTTCGCAAAGTGGTCATAATTGCCTATAAGTCAGTGGAAAATGTAAATAATTAATGGTACTTGATGCCTTCTTGTAAATTTTTGGGGTTATTGAACGCATTTCCAATAAAAACTACTACGTTTTTACTATTGAACGGGTCTAAATTTGGGATGCTAATCCCGGGATCCCGGTGTTTTTGTGGTCCTGAAAATCCCGGGGTTTGCTTGCATTAATCCCTGGATCCCGAAAAATGTAAAACATCGAATTGATAGTAAGAACTTGTGTATGAATTTGAAGTATTAATTTTGTAAAATGCCGTTTTGACTACAATTAACAAGAATATTAAAACTATACTTTTAAATTGCAGCTTGAGCCTTTTTTTATTATTACCTCCCTTTTTTTATTACCACCCTTTTATTAGCTCGGGATGTAACTATGAAATATTGATGCGCCTAAAAGATGCTGCGATTTCTATTCTGAAGTTACATACCTGATGAGTCATCAGTGATGACCAGGGAACGGATTTTTAGGACCTAAAAACCTATAAAAAAGGCAAAATAAGTAACGAAATAGGCTGGAAAAGGCAAAATAAAATAGCGAAAAAGGCAGGAAAAGGCACTAGGTATTGTAAAAAAGGCAAACTAAAATAGCGAAAAAGGCAGGAAAAGGCAAAAAAAAGGTATTGCAAAAAAACAAAATAAGGCACTAAAAAAAGACAGGAAATACGAAGAACAATCAAAAAATATATTTTTTTAGAAATGTTTATATTACAAGTAAAAAGAGAAAAACTATGAACTAGTTTCATTATATGAAAAATTTGTACTTTGAATCTTTGACTATTTTATCCTTTCGAGTTTCTAACTCATAAAACTTTAATCTGTATAGTTGTAGTAACATTGAACCACAAGATGCATTTTGAAGTTTTCTGGCAGCATTTT
>NW_016157335.1:75596-115155 GCF_001687245.7 Rhagoletis zephyria | reverse complement strand
AAAAAAAAATTGTAAATGCTATAATCACTTTTTTAAAGGTAGAAAAGGCAAAAAAAGGCAAATCAATTAAAAAAGGCAAAAAAAGGCAAATATCTTAAAAAAGGCAAAAAAAGGCAACATCAAATGTGTATATATGGAATCAGGGAAAGCTAAATCGTGGACATTCTTAATCGAATATACTCTATCTCTTTAGCAGAAAAAAAGGCAATTTCCATAAAACCCGTTCTTCCCTGGTGATGGCAGTACGAATGGAAATTATAATAGCGAGGTTTTAGTTTTTTGAACTATCGTTTTTGTTTTGAAGAAGATTTAAATGAATGTATGAATGAATTAGCATCGCTAATGTTAACGAAACAGAAGGTTACATAATTTTTTAAATCAATCTTCTCAAACTTCCTCAAATCTAAAAACTTATAATTCATCCGACGTGCTGGTAAAAAAAGTTAAAATTTTTGGTAATGGAAGAGATAGGGGTATTATATTCAAATGGATTACGACTACCTTTTGACTGTTCAGCCTAAAAGTTTTGAGGCTGAAATATGTTTTTCATCAGCAAGTTTCGTGTATAACAACTTCTGGTCCAGATTAGAAGACTCCGCTTTGAATGCTATGCTGCTCTTACGTACACATTTTAAGTACAATAATAACAACACCGGCACAAAAAAAAATATCTGTGCTTTTAACCAGACCCACCTACCAACATGTATGTATCTCGACCCGCTGAATCCGATTCCGAAGTCCGTTTGACTCGTATACCCTAACAAATTTCGAGTAAATTGCGAAAAAATGGCAATAAAATCGTCATTCGCCTTTTCTTATGGAGTGGAAGAAACATATTTAGATAATTTGTTTTTGTACATTGTTGTTATTAATCATTACTTTCAAAAGTGCCTGGTATTTACATTGTTATTGGTGATGTATGCTTTCCTCAATCACATGGATTTTTAAATACAACTTAAAAAATATATACGTGAAGATTTTTGTTTGTATTAAAATAAATAAATATGTGAATTTTACAATCAGTTTATCCCAAATTTTAAATAGATTTATTTCTTGGCATGTTTAAATGCTTTCAGATGTTGAATTTTTACTCAGTTTCATAAAAGTTACGTCTCAATGTGAGTCTAGGGATAAATACCGGGATCCCGGGATTACTTAAAAAATATCCCGAAATCCCGGGATCACAATTTTCCGCACATTTTGGAATCCCTAGTCTAAATAGAAGTGTTTTGGTATTCTCCCAACAAAATTATACAGCAGCAAAAATTCTGAGCATTCGCTATCAAAGAGACAAAATAAGGTGAGGGCAGTGTGCAAACCTCTACCGCATATGTGGTAGATCTACCACATATTTTTAAAAATTTGTTTTTCTACCACATTTACCACACAAAGGTTAAAATCTACCACATATTTGGTTAGAAAATTTGTGTAAAATGTTCACATAACTCTTAACTTGCAATTCAATTCTAATAAAAAATATAAATATTAATCAATACCTTTTTCAAAATGTATGTGTATCATGAATTTGGCTTTAAATATATCTGTGCTTAAACTCTTTAAGATTCCAAAAATCCGCTTAATTATATTTGCTAAAGTATTATGCAATGGAAAGGAGTTATGTATTTGTTCCGCTCTATGGTTTAATTGGTACAGAATACCAAATGGCCGAAAATTTTTAAAATCGGACAATAACTACGCCCACATCTCATATAACGGTAATTTGGAGAAATACGAAATCTTCGATAAATCAGTAAATATTAAAGCCAATTTATTCAAAATTGATGCTTGCAACAATTCCTTACCAGGAAATACGTCTATAATAAAATTTAAAAAAATGGGCGTATCACCGCCCACTTATGATCACATATATGTATCTCGGTAACCGTTCTACCAATTTGTACCAAACTCGGTATTTTTATTGTGCTTGCTACATAAAAGCAAAACGATGAAAATCATTGAAATCGGACTAATATTATGGCTTTTCATATAACGATAAATTTTAGAAATGCTTGAAACGTCAATATTTTGAAATTTAAGGACGCTAATTTACTCAGAATTGATACACCCCGGCTTACCATGTAGCGGTAGCTTTCGGAAAGGTGAACATCATATATTTAATATTTGCGCCGGGTATTTAATGTTCGGCTCCGCCCGAACTTAGACTTTCTTACTTGTTTTACTATTGAATACTTTTTTATAGGAAAAACGTTTTTTTACATAGCAATGAATTATCTCGAAACGAATAAGTTATATTTCTCAAAATTATTTGCGGTACCACGCATTCAAAAATAAGAGTCTTTGTTAAAAAAAAAAATAAGTACATATGGCTACAAATGTACCTTTAAAATTATGCTATTTTCTTTTCAACTAGCACCTGAAAAATTCGACCGAAACATTTCAGGGAAAAATATAGTAAAATTGAAAAATTGTATACAGAAACTGGAGTAAGAAAACTGGAGGTTAATATTAAATTAACTAAAAATAAAATCAACCAAACCTGTACTTAATAACTTCACTCTCTTTTTCACCATATACTACCAATAATTGTAAAATCCGCAACAAATAATTGAAAAGGGCCTTTTTTGTTTTCGATTTTTAATAAGCGAACACTGCTATTAACTTGTTTATTCTATAAAAGTAATTTTTTGCAAAAGATTTTGTTGAAATTTCGATTATATTAAATGCAACTGTTTTTTTTTTGTTCTAAAATTTTTAGATTAACTTGATATATTCATCTGTCATTTGTATTGGAAACTTAGGGTTTTGATAACTTTTCAAAAAGGTATTTATATGTACATATTTCAAAATATGTATTCCATCTTCGTTACGCCACGTTTTATATCATGTTTTGCTTATGTGTTTTAAATTTCAGCCAACAACTTTTATATATACAATTTTATCTAATTTAAAAACATGTATGTATGGTCTCTTAAATGCTGGTACTTTTTCTGCTAATTTAGTACATTTTTGTTGGCCATTTGGTACAAAATTATAAAACTCATTTATCATCCCCGCCTTAAGCCCTGTATGCAGCTCTCAAGAAAAAATTGCGTGTTGTGTGTGTCCAAGGAATTTTGACATTTTTGATACTTCACAGCCTGTTGCCTCACTCTTTCCTCAAGAAATAATGGAACGGGCATATATTTCTGTTGCAAACCTGGGTTGCCTTCTGCTCTTTTTTTCACAAAAACTTTAGAAAACCGTAGTAGAAAGCGTAGTGAATTCCCTAAGAACTGCGTATTGCCTTAAGAAATTTGACTTAAGGAAATTACTTATGGCCTGATTATGCATACTTCGCATAACTTCGCACAACTTCGCATAAACTTCTAACTGTAATTTCGTATGTACTTTGTATGTATTTTGTATGTATTCCATTACCCAGAAATTAGCAGAACTTTTAAAAACTTAGCGATCTGTTGAGTTTAGATTTTGCTTCACATTTTCTTAAGTTACACTTTTAGTGCACTGGTACAAATGGTTGTGCGAAGTTATGCGAAGTATGCATAATCAGACCCTTAGCCATTTCTTGTACGTCATTTTATATGGAGTTTTTGCTTTTCTTGAGAGCTGCATACAGGCCTTTAGCTCTTAAAACTGCTATCTTGCTATTTGACACACACACGCCAATATATAAGATGTTGAAATCACCTCATCCGCGGAACCAACCAAAATCCTAAACAAAATGAGTGAGAGCTCATGTGGCCCTACATAAGTGATTGTAATGTACACTCGCAAGACGAGTATGTATATGTATACATACTCTTAGTTAAACATTAAAAGAGAAACCAACAAGCAAGAGAAATTCTATTTTCTTCTTCTCTTTACAAATGAGTTAACATACTACTATGTATGTATGTGTCGCTTGCCGCGCAATACCTCGTATCCACCAAATGCAATACCACGTATGAGGAGCAGTGTTGCCATTGTAGTCGTTTTCCGGCTAGATTTAGCCGGTTGTGATAACAAACAGCCGGAGAAATATCGGTTTAGCCGGAAGCCGATTTGTTAGCCGTTTTGTAAAAAAAATTAGCCGTTTTTAGCCGATTTTGCTATTGACCTTGTTTTCTTAAAACTCAAATATATACATATGTTTCCATTTTTGGCTAAGCGATCCAAAATCTGTTAGAAATGGCTACTAGCCTTATCGTGGAGAAACTATTCATGTCAGGCAGGGTTATATAAAATTGGGCCGATTTCGCTTATTTTTATTTTATACGAGTATATTTTTTCTAAAGAAGGCCATAGCGGGGATTTTCTTCATAAAATGTGTGTTGTGAATGACTTAAATTTAACTGTGAGGTTTTATTCGCAAACTTAGAAAATAACAAATTGTTTCACTGGATTTTTTTGAACAAACTTTTTTTGCTGAGAACTTATTAAAATTCCAAAAACCTAAGGCCAACTTGAATTAAAGAACCAACACTGAAATGCGTCAAAATTAAACTAAAAGAGCACAAATTTCTATGTAAAGCAAAACTCTCTGGGAAGACAATGGGTTTGTTCGTCGAAAATCCAGTGAGAATCATCACCCAAAAATATCAGTAGGAAAAAATGCACCCAAATTCTCTCTGAAGTAGAGAAACTTGCAAATTTCTGCACGAACGCAAATTTGCAGGAATTTGCAAGGTTTTCTTCCAGCTAGTGTCCACGGTTGCATTTCAAACATAAGAAATTTTTAGACATTTTCATATTCTTTCAGAGGGGCAAAAAACAGGATCTACAAGTATATTTCTTGTTAGTTCGACTTTCTTCAACATACGTTTCAATTTCTTTGTCGGAATAACTGCTTTCCGATTACGAATACAGTTTTTCTCAGCCGAGTACCTTTCAAGTAATTGGAAATAACTATATTATTAAAGTAAACAAGTAGTTGCTTACGTTTTTCATTTTAAAATCGCTCATGTTTGTAACGACCTTGTTTATTCAAATTATGGTCGACAAAAATACCAACCATGTGCCACAATCATATGGTTTTCCTCATTGCAAATTCTTGCTGGCAAAATTTTTTCTAGCTTGAATTGGCAACTTCTCTCCAAGAACTAGTCTTCCTACTTATGATTTATTTAAATAAAACATATGAAATTTATTGGAAACAGTTTAGCCATTTTTAGCCGTTTTTTTTGCCAATTTAGCCGGTTGGTCCAGGGAGTTCTGGCAACACTGATGAGGAGGCAAAGAAAGAAAATTATTTTGGTTACCCTATCTCAATGCTTCCTTAGACTGCGTTTATACACGAAAACTTTTGTTGCCGCAATTTTTCACATTCCCTTTTGGTGTTGCTCGTTTCAGTTACACACGGCGATAAGGAATTAATATTAAGAAAGTATTTAATAGATATAACTACCCAGTCGGAAAAGTAATAATGCATTACATTCGTGATAAATAATATAATGTATTTCATATGCGTTCTCGATAATATTACTGCTAACTATGTAATGTTTTCAAAAGGTTCCAAAAATTTCATACTAAAACACATTCATTTCTCAATACCAGGTAATGCAAAATTGAATGCCCCACTTTTCTTAGGACATCGACCTGGAATGTGAAAAGGGTTGTTTTACTGATTATTTGTACCACCGGGTACATACATATGTATATGTATATGTACTCGTCAGGTATGGAATTTAAAAATTTGAACTTGTACCGAAATCGTATAAAAAGGGGGTGCGGAAATGCATATCGTCGCTTGGCACGCAATACCTCGTATCCGCCAAATACAATACCACGTATGAGGGGCACAGAAAAAAAAATTTGGTTACCCTATCTGAATGCTTGCTTATTTAAAAAATTTATCATAGTAGAAGCTCATATTTAGTAAATTCGGTTAGAAAAGCATTTAAAAATTTGGAAGAAAATAAGTTTCATTGCTCTTTTGTAAGATTTTTGGACTATCTTATACGTGGTATTGCATTCGGCGGATACGAGGTATTGCGAGCCAAGCGACGATATGAAAGGGCTGAATAGTCCAAAATATTTTGAATAAATCTATTGGGATAAGTGCTAAAGTCTGATACAAGATAAAATTGCGTTACTCAAGCTACCATATTCTCCTCCTATTCCGAACGCAAACGATTTTTTTTATTATTAGATATAACGAACGCTATTTATGTTTTTTAACTGAAACTTCGCGTTCTTTGCAAAACAAAGGTTTTGTTAAGTCGACGGTAGTTTAATTGCAGAAAATATGTATGCACATTAGACTGTGTCAAATAAAACGAATGTTTTTTTCTTTCGGTCCCATATCAAAATTTCGTTTTCGGCAAAATTTCAGCCCTCTATCTTCATTTAGTTAGCGCTCGCAAAAATAAGAATAAATGTAACAAATAAAGAAAAACCTGAATGCAGTTTTGTAGGGAATTCTCTGCAAAGGTAGTTATACATCAAATTTAGCCAACCCCGTGTTTTTTAGAGCTAATAAAAGTGAATTTTTTCTAAAAATTATATTTTGATTTACTTTTAAAACTAATTAAACAATTTTTTGAGAAGCAAAACTTTTATAGTTAATTACTTTATAAAATTTTATGATTTAAACAAACTAGTTTTCATACTTTCATTGATCAGCATATCGTATTTTAAAAGATAAAGATAAACGAGGCATACTATGGCATTGCTTTTTACATTCCCTTCCTTGATACATATATTGCTCATTTGAAAAGCCGGTTCCTAAACCATAAATCGGTTGTAGAGAATTTTTGTGTTTTGTTTCTAAAGTACGATTTTAACGAAAAAAGTGAAGAATTTTTTGCGTTCTATGAAAAAGTAATCGACTGTTCGAAACAAAACTTTCTTGTGGAGGTAAAAATGTGGAAACAACGAATTTCAGGCGAACATTTTTAAAATGCTCTCGAAGCATTACAAGTAGTAAATACAACTTCTTTTGGGAATGTTTTAAGATCTTACGTACATATATTGGCACTTTTGCCCGTTACACCTTTACGAAGTTTTTATATTTGAAAAGGACACCCAAACCCTAGTGGGTGATCGTTATCAAAAATCGAAAAGAAATTAAAGCGTTAGTAAATGCGTTTGTTTAACGTCTGTAGATCAGGATCGTACCTACCTAAGAAAAGAAAAAAAAAACGTTTGAAATTGTTTCACGTTTAGCGCAACAGCTAGTCCAAACTTAAATAAAAATGCTGCCATTTTATTTATGAAATTTATTCCTTGCTATGAAGCGTTGTCACTAATTTATTTATTAGCCAATATTCATGCGTGATATATGCATAAATTTATAGGAATTGGATAATAGTTTTTATATAATCGTTTTATTTATAGAGTAAACACCTGATTTTATAAAATTTTTAAAATATTAATCACAAAATGATAAAAATATATTTTTGTATCTTTAAAATCAAATTCTCTTATAAACGACTTGAACGAATGTGTGGTTTATCAGAAACTGTAGCTACTTATTGAGTTCACCTGCCACCATCGCTGTAATATTTTTTTTTTCCAAGCGACTCAAAATGAATTTTTGTAAACAGCCAAAATCAGAAAATGTGTGAATCGCTCAAAATTTTATGTTTCATAAAATCCTGAAGAATGTTTGCGGCCGCTGTGGTGTAGTTGTTAGAAGTGCTCACTTCCATTCCATAGGCCTGGAATCGAGTCCAAGTAACACCCAAAAAACAACAGAAAAGAAAAAGTTTTTTCTAATAACGGTCGCTCCTCAGCAGGAAATGGCAAGCCGCCGAGTGTATTTCAGCCATGAAAAACAGCTTCTTATAAAAATACTACTATTGATAGTCTTCGATTGTCTCAAAAAAAAATATATATATTCCAGAAGAAGAAAGTTATATCTACGTATGTAAGCACATTAGGGTGGCCTATAGCCACATGGCAAAATTTTAATTTTTTTTTGGCAAGGTCACCCAGATTGGTGAATATTCATGAAAAAATTCGTTATCCAAAATTTCAGGTCAATCGGAGAAACCCCCTTACTTTGAATATAAGTGGTTTTTTGCTTAAGGTCTTATTTTAAACAGTTGTTCATATTTTTTAAGGTATTTATTTAAAAATCGGCACATTAGCTTGATTTCTGTATTTTCCAAAATAGTTGAAAAAGTTCTATTGAAAAAAATACAACCTTCTCTAACAAGTAACCAAATAATACCACCACAACAGTTTGGTTTTCGTGAAAAATATGGAACTGTAGAACAAGTTCATAGAATTGTTTCTTGTATTAGGAAAGCCTTCGAAGGGAAGCAATACTGCACGGGTGTATTTTTACACATCTGTCAAGCTTTTGTCAAAGTCTGGCAAGATGGGCATATATACAATCTAAAGGTTTCCCTCCCTGCAAATACGCATGCAATTCTGGAAAGCTTTCTGCTGGCGAGGAACTTCAGAGTCAGGGAGAATTCCTTTAGAACGGGAAGTCACCCTATATATGCAGGTGTCCCTCAAGGCAGTGTTCTAGAACCCATATTGTACGTAATATACATACACTCGTGATTTGCCAACTGATGAAAATCTAACAATTTCAACGTTTCCTGATGACACAGCTATCTTAATCAATAGTTCAGACCCTAAAGAGGCTTCTTACAAACTGCAAGAATATTTGAAAAAGTTAGAGCTATGGCTAGGTTCTTGGAGGATAAAGGTTAACGAGAGCAAGTGTGTTCAGACAATATTTACTCTAAAGAAAGAAACTTGTCTACCACTAAAAATAAACAGCAAAGCAATACCACAAAAAGATAGTGTCAAGTATCTTAGGATGACACTAGATAGAAGACTTACCTGGAAAAAGCATATGGGCAAATCTAAAAAATAGGTACACTTTCAAAATAAAAAATGCGTGAGTAACACCGTACACATGATAGAAGTGAAACTTCTTAAAAAAGGTGTGAGTACCAGGTACCTCACGAAATTGGATGCGTAAACATATGTTTACGGTTCGGCAAACCATTAGGCGATTGAGTTACATACATAGGTTTGATTAGAACTCAAACAATAATTTCATTTCATCTTATTAATTTTCTGATATACATATAATTTATTTATTCATTTTCCGGTAACACCAACTTATATGAATTCGCGCTTCTAACATCCATAGGACCGGGTTGTAATGGAAGTAATTGTATGTTTAACAAATAAATGGAAATTTTTATAATGCAATCAATAGATCCATACGAATTCGCCATTACCAAGGCACTAAGTAACGTACGCACTTTTGTTTGCAAAATGCATTTATTTAAGTTGAAAGAAGACAAATTCCTTTGTTCGGCATTTACTTATTCTTACCCGCTTTCTATCTTCCAAGGCGAATTCATATATTCTTATCACGAATTCATATATTCATGTGGTAGCAAGAGTATAAAAACATAAAATTACCTTATAAATTAAAAGCATAAGTATCACATGTATGCGTAGTCCAATTCACGAAATCATTTCATCGATCTGAGTAAAAACTCTATTTCGCGTTAATTGAAATCATGAAATGCTGTTCATTCATTCAGTTTCTACTCAAACGCATGAAATCATTTCATAAATTGGCCTACGCATAATAGTAGTAAATGACAGAATGAATTACAACAAACACACCCTTTTGACATAATGTAAGCCGAAAACGTTGGGTCAGATCAATCCGCAATCAAGTTGGACGTTTTGCCCACAAACATTGTAATTTTGCGAGCAGTCTGATTGTATCTAAAATCTCATTTTTACAATTTCATAGTTTCGGCTTACATTTATAAAATTCAACGAAAGCACGTACCTATTTCGGCTGAGTTATCCATTTTCGGTTATTTAGTGTACAAAATAAACGCAAATTAAATGATTTTGTACAACGTGGCCATTAATGTAGCGATAAGTTGTACAACTTGCCAGAAAATCCAAATTTTTTGATCTTTCGTACAACCAAGACATAAATTCATTCAACAGGCCCACAAACAGTGCAATCTAGAGCAAAACAACACCAAGTTGAAGCAACGGTCGCTACGTTTATGGCTTTCTTTAAGAAACATCGGGCGAAAATTTCAACTGCTCCTGTAACACTACCTTATATAAGTTGGCCTTGCTATCATCCTCACGTATGTATGTTCATCAGAGTATACCAACGAAGGACGAGTTAATACAAGGAGATAGCGAGAGCACAAAACTACTATAGAAAATTACACGCACAATGACAAACATGAACAAATGTACAACAAACACATAATTTTTGACAATCAGTACAGTTCGCATTTATATCAACGAGCAGCTTATTAGATTTGTTTTGGTTTGTACTGCATATGTGCATATATACATACATGTACACAAACATATGTACATACATACAATATNACTATTCGCGTGGAAGACTAGCACATTTCAGATTTTTGCGTGGAAGAGTAGCACATTTCAGGTTTTTGCGTGGAAGATTAGCACATTTCACTATTCGCGTGGAAGACGNCGAATGGATGTACCCTGCAGTAAAATTTAGAGACAGTCTTACTACGTTTATACGCATGCATAAGTCGCTTTAATTCATTTCGCCGCGATTCAAAACATATGTATAAACTGAATTTCAATTCGCTTTGAAAGAGCGAAGTGTTTTGGCTCACACTCAGGGTTGCCACTAACGAAAATAAATACTTACCATCTATTTTAAAAAAATCTTCCAGNGAGCACATTTCAGGTTTTTGCGTGGAAGAGTAGCACATTTAAGGTTTAAAGTAAATCATAAAGGCATAATTTATATTGGATTNTTTGGCTCACACTCAGGGTTGCCACTAACGAAAATAAATACTTACCATCTATTTTAAAAAAATCTTCCAGATCTGGAAAATATCTACCAAAAACTTTTTTAGTTATTTTAATAAAAACTATAGATTTGTTTTTTGTTTAGTTATTTCAATAAAAAAAAATTTAGTAAGTAATTTTTCTTTAACCAATGATATTGTATTTGAGGTCNATCTTCATTCAAATTTCAAACTTATTTACTCAGAAGTGTTAACATTTTTTTGAGTATGAAGCTTTATAGCTGATTCAATTATAGTGTGATAATGTGCAAATTTCAAGAGCCTTGAAATTACNAAGCAAAAATGATGAAACTAAAGGCAACAACCAAACTCCATCATTTGAAAAAACTACAACTGGAGTTATTATAGACAAATACAGTGACTCAAAAAAGCGCTTGGTGATTTTTTTATAATATTCATAACGTTTTTCAGCTAAAAATTTTGTAATATTAATTTTGTAAAAGAATATTGTTTGCGCTTTAACGAAAATCATAAAAATTAAGGATTAAAGCTATGCATATACCACATTTAGAAGAATTTAACAAATTAGCGCCAAAATTTCGATCTTTTTTCTCTGAATTTTTAAAAGATTTTTGGGTTTACAGTTTTTAGTCCATTGAATTTTAGTTTAACCAACAATGTGCATCTAAAAATTCCCGTTAATTTTAATTTTTTACCACCGGATTTTTGTGTCTTTTTTGATTTAACAACTGCCATTTATAAAACCGGCGTTGATTTTTTTTTTTAATTTTTTTGCGAACAATCATAGTGTGTAATTACGTGCCTGTTCATTTTTTATTTTTATTTGAAGAATCATTTAAAATATTTAGGCAATCAAAAGATCCTTAGGATTACAGCAAAATGAGTTTTGAATAGAACACGATATGTTCGCCTTTTATCGAAAGCGTTCGAAAAATAATGCATTTAGAAAGAAATTTAAAATAAAAAGATAATTACAAAAAATAAAGCGAGAACGAAAAGTTTTAAAGTTCAAGTAAAATGCTTTAACAAAAATCTACCAAAGTGAGAAAAAATTTACCTTTTTACCAACCCGAACTTTTTCTACCAATTTTGGTAATAATTTAGCAAAGTGGCAACCNACATGAAAACATTGCTGTCCATAAGTACATACATATGCCCATCAGTACATTAACGAAGCCCGTTTGCATCATCATAAATATATCCATACAAACATATGTACATACATACAATATAACCATTCAAACATATGCACATACATGAAAACATTGCTGTCCATAAGTACATACATATGCCCATCAGTACATTAACGAAGCCCGTTTGCATCATCATAAATATATCCATACAAACATATGTACATATGTACGAATGGATGTACCCTGCAGTAAAATTTAGAGACAGTCTTACTACGTTTATACGCATGCATAAGTCGCTTTAATTCATTTCGCCGCGATTCAAAACATATGTATAAACTGAATTTCAATTCGCTTTGAAAGAGCGAAGTGTTTTGGCTCACACTCAGGGTTGCCACTAACGAAAATAAATACTTACCATCTATTTTAAAAAAATCTTCCAGATCTGGAAAATATCTACCAAAAACTTTTTTAGTTATTTTAATAAAAACTATAGATTTGTTTTTTGTTTAGTTATTTCAATAAAAAAAAATTTAGTAAGTAATTTTTCTTTAACCAATGATATTGTATTTGAGGTCAGGTCATATTAATGACATCTTCTCGGTTTCCTTCAACTAAAAGCAAAAATGATGAAACTAAAGGCAACAACCAAACTCCATCATTTGAAAAAACTACAACTGGAGTTATTATAGACAAATACAGTGACTCAAAAAAGCGCTTGGTGATTTTTTTATAATATTCATAACGTTTTTCAGCTAAAAATTTTGTAATATTAATTTTGTAAAAGAATATTGTTTGCGCTTTAACGAAAATCATAAAAATTAAGGATTAAAGCTATGCATATACCACATTTAGAAGAATTTAACAAATTAGCGCCAAAATTTCGAACTTTTTTCTCTGAATTTTTAAAAGATTTTTGGGTTTACAGTTTTTAGTCCATTGAATTTTAGTTTAACCAACAATGTGCATCTAAAAATTCCCGTTAATTTTAATTTTTTACCACCGGATTTTTGTGTCTTTTTTGATTTAACAACTGCCATTTATAAAACCGGCGTTGATTTTTTTTTTTAATTTTTTTGCGAACAATCATAGTGTGTAATTACGTGCCTGTTCATTTTTTATTTTTATTTGAAGAATCATTTAAAATATTTAGGCAATCAAAAGATCCTTAGGATTACAGCAAAATGAGTTTTGAATAGAACACGATATGTTCGCCTTTTATCGAAAGCGTTCGAAAAATAATGCATTTAGAAAGAAATTTAAAATAAAAAGATAATTACAAAAAATAAAGCGAGAACGAAAAGTTTTAAAGTTCAAGTAAAATGCTTTAACAAAAATCTACCAAAGTGAGAAAAAATTTACCTTTTTACCAACCCGAACTTTTTCTACCAATTTTGGTAATAATTTAGCAAAGTGGCAACCCTGCTCACACTCCATTTCAAATCGGTAGTTTATTTCTCCAGACAGTTAGAAAGAGTGTATAAACACCGCTCTCACTCAAAGCGAATTGGAGATCAGCTGTTCCGCTCAAATTCCAAATAATCGCATCAGTATTTAAAAGCTGATTAATAATAATCGTTCTTTTTCTTTGCCACGATTTTATAATGCCGAATAAAACTAGATTTTTATCACTTTCCATTATGTTAACTTATAAAATGTCAAATGAAAACAGCTTATTTTGTTTGCTTTTGAAGACGGTTACTTTGATGCCGATATAAAGCCGTAAGTATAAACACTAGAGCGAAATGTGTACGGTGTCAATGCGCGTTCAATTAAGTCGATTATTCTGTGCGTATAAACGTAGTATCTGTTGAAGCACTAGTTCCGCTCCACGATTGAGAGAATACCGATCTCGGACCGCTATTCCTCTCTTAACGAATTTGACAGAATCGTTGTTTGCATGACGTCACACTGGTGCAACTTGTTTACATTTTCCTTGCAACATTTTTTCTTCTACTTCCATTCTTGCTCACGTTTTGGCATTTCTCTCTCGCAATTGCACCAGTGTGGCGTCACACAAAAGTTATTCTCAAAAATCCTCTCTGATCGGCGCAATCTTGTGTTCTATCATTCTTGGTTCCGCTCTATACATTTCAGAACTACCTCTGAACTAGTGCAAAACGGCTGCAGGGAGGGACTGTTGAAACTTTTGGTGTGGTAGTTGGGCTCTGTTGAGAAGTAAATGCACAAAACCTCACTTTTCGTACAATACTAAAGTAGCTCAGCGGGAAGACCTCCGACTCCAACATCGTTGGTCGCAAGTTCGAATCGCGGTGGAGGCAGTTGTGATTTTCAGATCAAATGGTCAAATTTAATATAAATAAAATAAAATAAAAAAATAAATAAATAAAATGCAGTCTGTAAAAGAACAGGAAAAATTAAAATATATCAAAAAATCTGATAATAAAATTTTTTTCATATTAAAACTATTGTCGCAGATCTGTCTAAAACGGAAAAAGTTCAGAAAAGAAAAAATATCCAGTAATTTGGTTTAAAAATGTTTTCTCATAAAAAAACTTATTGGCCCAGAACTGTCGAAAATGGAACCAGTTCAGAACTAGTTCCAAAGTTCTGCAGATGTGACAATTTCCACTTCGTAGGACATCGCCATGTAAAAAGAGACAGTTGAAAGCATTGCGTTGGGATGGATCGAGAACCAGTACCGCCTCTTAATGAGCTAGTTCTGCGCTAGTTCTGAACTAGCGAAATTTCCTGCAGGGTAGTTACGCGAAGCACGCTTGCATCATTTATACATATATTGCTTGGTAACGGCAGAGCTGAAATGCGCAATAAGTTCGTTCATACATACATAAATATGTATGCATATACATATATATGTATACATACATACGTGCATTCAAACATACATATATACATATGTAGGTACTCGTACCCGTCATGCGTCGCTTTATTTCTTTTTTCCCCTTCCCTATACTACCTATATCTTCCTTCTCACTCATGTAACGTTTTCAGTTTTAAAAATTTCACTCTCCATTTTTGCGATACCGCCTCCTAAGAAGTTTCACTTTAAAAAAAATGTACACCCCTATTCTGCAACTCTTTCGTATTCGGATTTTGCTACGAATCGTAGAAATAGTATGCTGTAATCCGAATCGTATTTTCGAACTTTCGAAATTCGTAACAATGGCATGCCTAAAAACGAACGAGTACGCTTTTTTGCGTAATTTTGTACGAAAACAATTCTGTGTCGGAGGCGAGATAAAAGACGTAAATCGATGTGTGTTTGCAGGAAATATTAGTGGTGTTCATTTAAACAGATAAATTTATCCTTCGCATATAAGTATATTTTTATCCACTGCTTTATATAAACGAGTAAAACAGAATCTCTGTTGCCCCTTATCGAGAAACATGGGTCCGGTTTAGTTATTTGTACAATGATTTTCGGTTGTTGTGTCCAAACGCATAATCCAAATCCAAAAACATTAACATCACGTGTAATCAAAGGATTAAAATTTGATTTAAAATAAATGTTTCAAATTTTCGAGCACTATCATATTAATAAATTCGGTTTGCACTACGCACTTTTTTGCGAATTTCGACGTGGGTTCTGCGCAAAAATACTGTGGATGGCGTAGCCGGAGTGATGTGCACAAGAAGTGTTGTATACCTTTGACATGCGGAAGCCCTTCTTCTCCGGCAACACAGAAAGGAGAAATCTACTTAGTAAGGGTTATAATCCCTAAGCGCGGCCGGTGGCAGAAGCAAGTGCAACAGGTGGTGGACCTAACAAAGTGCATGTCTTCAATGGCTTGGAAGAAGCTGTTATGGCATTAACTGGACTGAGAACCAGTTCTTCAAGCAGGGGTAGTTCTGGCTTGTGGTTCAACAATTCAACTAGAAGCTGACATAGACGCGCACATGGTTACTATGCCCGACAGCTCCGCGTATCTTTGCGAAATCATTCCCATAGCGCGCTCTTACTCCGCTGCTATAATTGCAAATGCAATAGAATCCACCGTTTCCTTCAAAATATGTAAAATCAAACAATTTTACTATAAATAAGCGCTTCATGAGTGTATTTTTAATTCCTTTCCACTTTGTTCATCAAGTGTTTCAAAGGCGACGAGGAATAAACATGAAATAGAAAACAAAAGAATAAGCTAGGTTCAAATTATGCTGTTCAGGTTGTAAACTTTGACCAAAGATTTTGAAAGTTGAACTGACTTAATTGGGACGTTCTAAATTCAATGGCATACCCCGTTTTACCAGACTGGCGCCGGTTTTCGAGATGACGGTATTTGAAAATTTGATTAAATTTTAACTATTTTATAAATAACTCCCTCAGTTTTGAAGTACTAAAATTTTGCACTTAACGGTTTTTTAATAGTACCTTAATTATTCCTTAAAATTATCGAAATAGGTTAACATTAACATATAGCTCCAATACAACTGATTACTCAGATATGCGCTATAAATCTAACTTCATATCTGAATAATAAATTGTATGCGTTCTACATGTTAAATTGAACCTATACTAAATTTTAACCTGTTTAATTGAAGGAGTTATAACGCAAAACAACATCTCTGATCAATCAGTTGTATGAGAGCTAGATATTTTAGTGAACCGATTTCGATGATTTTATGGAATAAATAATAATAATAGATTGGCGCTTACACATATGTTAGTGTTTGGCCGAGCTTCTCCCCCGATTTGTGGCGTGCGCCTTGATGTTGTCACACAAAGCGGAGGGACCTACAGTTTTACGCTGACTCCTAACGGCGATTGTATTTTTATGAGAAGCTGTTTTTCATGGCAGAAATACACTCGGAGGTTTGCCATTGCCTGCCGAGGGACGACCGCTGTCAAGAAAAAACCTTTTTTCTATATTTTTTTTGCGATGTTGCTTTGACCACTGTTTGAACCCAGGTGCTGCGGAGTGGAAGCGCGCACTGCTTACCACTATACCACAGCGGCCGAATTTTATGGAATAGTTGAGGTAATATTAAAAAACAGTTATGTGCCAAATTTTAGTAAAATATCTTCAAAGTTCAGGGAGTTTTTATAAAATAGTTAAGATTTAAGCAAAGTTTCAAGTACCGCTATCTCGAAAAGTGGAGCCAATAGGGTAAAACTGAGGACGCTATTGAATTTAGAAGGCTCCAATTAAGTAAGAGCAACTATCAAAACGTTTTTCGTAAAAGAGTTGCTTTGATACCACGCCCGTAATATTCTGACTAAAAGAAGGAGCATCATTAAAAGTAGTAAATCAGGGTTTTTGCACACTTCTCGAGAAAAGTTTTTGAACCATTTTACAGGTATATGTAATTTTATAAGGACTAGTAGTTATAGAAAGATTTAGATCGTTTCGACGTATTTTCCAAAAGTGCCTTCAATTAAGGTGTTTTTGGAATAAAAATTACGCTCATGATCGCAAAATATTTGATCTTTAAAAGTTAGTTTATTCTAAAAGCACTCCTCTTGCTAAGGTATCAAATTATTCGTAATTGTTTGTAGAATACAACACATACTTAAAAAGTTCTTAGAATTAAACGCTTCAAAACCTATGTATATGCGATAAACCGAAAATTTTGAAAATTGTTAAATGTGGAGTTACAGAGTTTGAGTTACTTACCACTTCGTTATTTTTTAATGCACACTTTTCTTACCTACTACATATGAAGTGTACACATAAGTGCTATGAGCCCATTCAATTTCAAATCAGGATATGGTGTGCTTCAAAAGTTATGACATAATAAATTGTGGCCCTCTTAAAAGTTACATAAAAAATTCACTTGTTTTCGTTATATTTTTTTAAATTGAAACACCTATAATTCAAAAGTTATGCAGCAAAGTGATAAAATTTTTTTTTGAGGCTTCAAGAATACGTCAATGAATTATATCCAAAAGCAACTAGCTTGATTTAATTTACAACAGTGAAAATAAAGCTAAACAACACAAAGGTTATCTGTTTTTTAGATTTGCCCATATAGAAAACAAAATTTTTCAAGCGAAACTAAAACAAGTAAACCTTCAATGGGTTATATGACACAAATCTAAATTAAGCCTAGAAAACAAGATGTTGATTTTTAATATGATGACTAACCCTTTCCGGTCAAATCCGTCCCTGATGGATATACAAATTTTTCCTCTTAATTACAAGGTTCATAGAGCCTCAAATTACCCAAAGTAGAAAAAAAATATTCCACAGTTGTTTTGGGTAGCTATTATGGCTACCTCAAATTTGTACAATATATTGCACAAAAGTCCGCAAAGGAGTAAAAGCACTCAAGAAAACTCAATAAATATTTCACTAAGTTTGACGGAATAAAACATTTATTTCATTGAGAATAAAAAAATAAAAAATAATAATATCCACAAAGATCTTAATGTAAATACGGTGCATGAGCACATAAGAGGGCTAAGCACCAGTTACTCAGTACGGTTAACCCTAGAACACACACCCGGGTACAAATGTATCCACTTTCAACTTTGAAGTGTTGTAACTTTTGAACCGCTATACCTCTATACCGCTAAATTCAAAATTTGAACCAGATCGGACCATTGGTTCAGGAGCTACAGCCTTCCAAACACATTATATACGTAAACACACACCCGGGATACGTTTGTACCCCAATAGTAAAAATCCTCATAATAATAAAAAAAAAACATTTTTTATATTATTTTTTTATTTGAAAAATTAAAAATATTCATTTCACACATTATATTATTGACTTTTATTATAAAAATTATAAAAATGCATCTTATATCTAAGGAAAATCATGGCAAATAGAGCAATTTGTTGATGTGACCGAATGTTCAAGACACATTGGCTTCTTACATTTGTCGCACAGCTTTCTGGTTTTTCTACGGCGTTTTTCCTCTTGTGCGTAACATAAATAGCAAGATCCGGACACAGGTTTTGGCGTGCGCGCTGCGGCAGATGTTGATGCTGCTGTTGACACCATTGATTCCACCGGTCGGTTGAAATATGCTTCAATAGCAATTTTAGTCGAAAAATTTCGCGTCACTTGACGATTTATGGCTCTGGCTTCAATAATGGGCATACACAATGCTTCAGCCAAGCTGCGCAGGATCTGCTTACGCTTGTTGTTTGTTCTCCAAGGCAACATAGGGTTATTCAAATCGTAGACAATGTAGGCTGCAAGAGCTGTAATGTCCAACATGTTGAAGAACATCGCTAGTGGCCATCGTTTTGTTTGTCTTTGTGTTGGATATTCCGCAAACATTTGGTCCATTCGATCAACACCACCTTTGGTACGATTATAATATTCAATTATTTCAGGTTTCCCACTGTCAGCTATTTCAGCATCATTATGCATGGTCGAAAGCAAAATTACTGCTTTATTTTTTTTGGGAACATAAGAGCACATTGTCACATTATTTTTGAAGCCAAATGTCGTTGAACCAATTGTCCTGTTTTTGTTCTGCTTCATTTCTTGAGGAATATATGATTTGTTTTTGCGCAAAGTTCCAACGATCGTGAGTTTCCAGGTGAGAAGCAGTTCTGCAACTGGCAAGGTCGTAAACAAATTGTCCATTGTAATGTTTCGGCCACTTCCTTGGTATTTGGCAGACAAATCCTTCACCACTCGTTCGCCTTGGTTCGTTTCCCTACCAGTTTCTGCTTGGCCAGTATATATTTGTCCATGCAGTGGATATGCATTTGTGGCATCGCAAATCCACCAAACCTTGATACCATATTTAGCAGGTTTTGACGGTATGTACTGCGTAAACCGTGTGCGTCCACGGTAAGGAAATAATTGTTCATCAATCGTCAAGCATGAGCTGGGCTTGTAATGTGCAGCAAGATTATTGTTCATCATCGTCCACAACTCACTGATCGGTGCTGCTTTATCAGTTAGTAAGCGTGTTGCACGAGTGTTTTTATCGTCAAATCTTAGGAACCGCAATATCGAACAGAAACGGTTGACTCCCATTGTGGCGCGATATAAAGGATAGTTTTTGACGCTCCATAAATCTCGAACATGTTCTCCATTGCTATGGTTCGCACCAGTCATAATAAGTATGCCAAAAAATGCATACAGCTCTGTTATTGACACAGGCGTCCATGACTTAGGAGTTGTGTTTGGATGCGCATTGTTGTAAGCATTATAAGTTTCTTTTGCTAACTTATTTGTGTGGCGCATAATTATATCAGCCATTTCAACGTTCATGAAACATTTGAATGTTTGCTCTATTGACAACATTTCAGTGCATCTAGCTGGTCCAGAACGTTCTCTTATAATATTTTGTCTGAGTACCTGACGACTTACATTTGGTTCTTTCATCCACTCAGTACCATCACGTGCAACAAATTTTTCGGCACTAGCAGGTAATTCATTATTTTCTTCTACTTCTTCTTCTTCATCGTCTTCTTCATCATCCTCATAGTCCGCATAATCAGGTAATACTTCTGCGGCACTTTGCGAAACTTCAGCATCGTCATCAGCAATTTCAATGTCATTGATTTGAATTTCTTCTTCATCTTCTGAGTCAAAGTCATAGGGAGCGTCATCGTCACAAATTTCATCAAATAAAGATTGTATATATGATTCTCGCTGTTCCTCAGTTAGCCTGCATAATAAAAAAAATTAGTATATGTTTACATTGTTGCTTATTTTACATTTTTTACCTTCTATATGCTGCACTTGATAAATATTCGTTTCTTCTTGAAGTCATTTCGTATCCAGTTATTTATAGTTTCAGTTATATTTATTTTCACTTATATTTTCACTTCTTACACTTTTGAGCACCAAAACAATAATGAAAATATCAACAGGCAGCATTTATAACAACACCTCGTGTGAAAACAACCCTTGCAGCTGCATATAAAATACAAAAACCAGTTATACCAGTGTATTTGCTACCTACGTACCCATACCTTGCGCGACCTTTTTGCACATATCTTTTGAACCAGGTAGAATATTTCAATGAAATAAAAACCAAAATGTGTATTCGTTGTTACTCTACAAGTATATTATTATAAATTATATTATTTTGTTTTGCATTTATCAGGACAACAACAAAAACAAAAATCCACTGTTGCATGTCCTGACTTTATTTGCCCATATCGCTGGAACCAGTAGGAATATTCGAATGAAACAAAAGACAAAATACTTGTTATATATTAAAATATACATTTCAAAAAAAAAAAATCATAGAAATCGGTTGAATAAGCATTAAAAAACCGCAAAATAAGGTCCCGGGTACAAACGTATCCCGGGTGTGTGTATACGTGGTATTTTCTGGGTGTGTGTTCTAGGGTTAATGAACCACCCAAATCAGCTATCGAGAGATCTTCTTAGCCCGAGATGTACAAGAAGACTAAAAAGAAAGGATTCCTCCGATATTACCAAATGATGAGCAATATAATATATGTGGATATCCGCTATATCCCAACACCACTGTCAGTGCGGCTCGGAAACTTGTCCTTTTCGACCGAACATAGCCTACTGGATTGTAAATACTTAAATATAGAGAAGCGAAGGCGCGGCGTGGAACTCGCCGTCCCTAATTAGCGCATTGAGTGTTACGCTAATAAAACTGTAACAGAAACTAAGCTGAAAGGGCAACGCTTAACGCTCTTATCAAAGTTTAGATACTCTTCCGTCAGGAAAAAAAAAATTTCCGATATCGAGAGTGAATTCATGTGTATTTTTAAAGCATTTTTAATAATATTTCTTCTTCTTTTTTATTGGCGCTGTAACCGCCTAAGCAATTTTGGCCGAGTCCAAAACAGCACGCCAGTCATTTCTCTTCTGTGTTAACTGACGCCAATTGGAAATGCCAAGTGAAGCCAAGTCCTTCCCTACCTGGTCTTTCCAAAGCAGAGGAGGCCTTCCTCTTCCGCTGTTACCAGAATCGCGGCCCGCGTTGAACACTTTTAGAGCAGGAGCGTTTCTGTCCATTCGAACAGCATGGCCAAGCTAGCGGAGCCGCTGAATTTTAATTCGCTGCACTATGTCTATATCGTTGTAAAGCTCATACAGCTCATCGTTAAATCGTCTGCGGTATTCGCCATCGCCAACGCGTAAAGGTCCGTAAATATTTCGCAGAATCTTTCTCTACCATACGCCATACACCAGCACAGGCACGATGACTGACCTATAAGTGTGATTTTTGTACGACGAGAGAGGACTTTATTTCTCAATTGCCTACTCAGTTGAAAGTAGTACTTGTTGGCATTATTATTGGTGTTAATGGTTCCCAAATAAAGGAGGTCGTCTACTTTTCCAAACTTGTAACTGTCAAGAGTGACGTGGCTGGCAAGACGCGTATGCTCGGACTGTTTGTGTGATGACAGGAGATACTTCGTTTTGTCCTCGTTCACCACCAGACCCATTCGCCTTGCTTCTCTATCCAATCCCGAGAAGGCAGAACAGACGTAGCCCTCGTTTTTACCAACAATATCGATGCCATCGGCATACGCCAGCAATTGAACGCTCTTTTGAAGTATTGTGCCTGAGCGGTTCATTTCTGCGGCTATTATTATCTTCTCCAACATCAGATTAAAGAAATCACACGAGTCACCTTGTCTGAAACCTCGTTTGGTATCAAACGGCTCTTAGAGGTCCTTCCATATTCTGACGGAGCTGGTGGTATTGCTCAACGTCATTTTACACAGCCGTATTAGTATCGCAGGGATACCAAATTCAGACATCGCGGAATAAAGGCAACTTCTCTTCGTGTTGTAGAAAACGGCATTGATTCGGCAGAGCTCACTTAAATTCCAGTCGTCGGGCATGTGTTCATCTGACCTAGTGATGCAAATTTTGAGAAGTAACATCGACACATCGATATTTCGATGCATCGGAGAGAAGAACATCGAGTCTAAAATACATCGCCAGAGAAACATCGATGTATCGATGGTTTCCGATGTTTTACAATTTGTTAATTTCTAGTTAAATCTAAAGCAATATTTAATACTTTATTAATTACGAATGTATTTTCCAGGATTTTATTATCCTTTCTATACCCTTTCTATTATTAGAATCAAAATGCATACCATCGTATGGTCGTTCGGGCCTAAATATCCTAGGCCTGATCTTGTTGAAATTCTAAGGGGTGTTTGGTTCTGTTTTAATGGCTAGGTTATTAGCATTCAGAACGAATCCAACAGATTTATTGAGCTTGGGGCCGTTTTTTAAGAAAAATGTTGTGGAAAACCAACAATAATTTACAAAGGTAAGAACTAATCACACTACTTCAAACGCGGTCACTGAGGAGATGTGGTGACTTCTGCCTTTTGTAAATTATTGTTGATTATCAATAACATTTTTCCTAAGAAACGGCCTCAAGCTCAATAAAATTGTTGAATATAATTGTTATAAGGCCATAAATAACAACAAAAAAGAATAATAAATTTGAGGTCAGTCAAACATACGGAAAGAATGTCGGGCAGTCTCCTTAAAGTCGATGTCTTACACATCGGTAAAACTTCCATAGATGTATCGTCAATTTCGCGATGTTAGTAAATTGTAAAATTCGATCGCAAACATCGAAAATTGAACCGATATTATCGATGTTTCAAAAACGTCGATGCATCGTTTGCATCCCTAATCTGACCATATGCTGCATATGCATGCACCTCATTAGCTCCTCGCCGCCGTACTTTATAATCTTTAAGGTTACTAAAAAGTTAGAAGGTAAGTATTATGCTGTTGAAAAAGCAAAGTTTGTTGATTGTTTTACCTTTCGCCATTACATAATTTCATTTGTTTCTGAGATATAAGGAACAATTGGAATAAACTTACTTTTTCCTGATGAATTTTTCATTTAATGTTTTCTCCAAAATGCGCAAGGTTGTTTTTATTAATTTTTTTTTAATTATTAATAGTGAGTTAGGTTAGGAGGGCGTGTGTGAAATCCATACTTTCTCTTCCTCATCCTCATCATGGCAGCCTCTGCAGAGAGTACTCGTTGGTATTCGCCACCGTTGGAGCATTGGTGCTATAGCACAGTGTCCTGTGATGACGCCGGTAAGTACTCTTACTGCAGATCGATCGAGTTTCAGTATGTCCCTTGTCTTTTCCTACTCAGCCGCGGCCATAATAATCTTGTGGTCTCACAGTCTTCCCATTTGTTCCACAAGTCATTCGTCACGGCCACGGTGTACTCATTAATTTTCCTTTTTTGATAATTTAACCACGTTTTTCTCAAAATCTAAAGCTGATGGAAACTTTATACTTACAAACTCGTAATCAGCACAAAAAAGTCTATCAAAAACAGTTTTAACATTTTAGGAAACAAAATTTTTTCCAATTTTTGTTGGCCTGTTTAATATTTGAATTAGTAAAAGTAGAATATAGCGCGCGCGATGGGTTCCGCATTTCCGTTTCAAGTCTATTATTGTAAGGCACTGACGGAATCCTTTCGCAGGAGGTAGAGAAATGCTCGAAGCGCTGTGATGGCAACTGAAAACTCGAAGGAGATGTAACGACATGGCGCTGTACTTTATTTCGTTGACACTCGATGCAAGTTCGCGACCATGTGCGGCAGACCTTATTTACAGTAGGCCACACGTATCTGCTTGCCACTAATTTTTGTGAGCAGCGGATTGCTGGATGAGAAAGTGAGTGTAGTGAGTCGAATACAGCTTTCCTTAGCGAAGCGGGGACGAACGGACGCACTGTACCCGACGAAATGTTGCAGTACATGCTAACTTTGTGCTCTGGAAACGTAAGTTTCTGAAGGTGAAACGTAGTGCTCGGCGTAGTGGTGATTTGCTGAAGATCTACGTCACACTCTTGAGCAGCTGATAATTTTTGTGGTAGGACTGGTGTTGAAATAGCATCAACGCTGGATAATGCATCTACCACGACGTTGTCTTGTCCACTAACGTGCTTAATTTCAGTTGTAAACTGGCTTATCCAATCTATTCTACGGAATTGACATGGTGAAGCGCGCTCTCCTCGTTGCTTGAAAACGAGCTGCAACGGCTTGTGGTCAGAGTAGATAGTTATGTGGCGACCCTCGATCATATATCTGAAATGTTTCACTGCATCATATATCGCGTGAACCTCGCGATCGTACGCCAAGAGTTTGCTGATAGATTCAGGTAGAATTCGGCCATTTACATGCTGTTGCGGAACTGCACCGATTTCGAAATTAGATGCATCCGCAAAGATAGCTAAATCAGCGTCAATATTGGGGTCAGCCAGTTCTGTGCACGTCGCTAAGGCTTCGTTGGAAAGTTCGAAAGCATCTCTTAGTTCTTTTGTGCATAGAACTTTCTATAAACCTCTGATGTTGGGACCGGAAAGTATTTTATTTAAAGGAGCTAGGACCTGCGCTGTATTCTTAATCCCTGTGTTGGAAGTTCCTTCACCGTAGCTGATAGCGAAAGGTCCCTAATAGCACTGACTTTCTCAGGCAATGGCTTGATTCCACTGCTTGTTATGTGATAGCCAAGAAATTTGACTTCAGGCTCACCAAAGCTTGACTTAGCTGCGTTTATTACTAAGCCGTAATCTTTAAGCCGCTGAAATAGCGTCTTAAGGAGTTCCAAATGCTGGCGCTCGTTATCTGAGGCAATGAAGAGATCGTCGATATGTGGAAACACAAAGGGTAGATCGCTAGGGACTTCGCCGATGAAGCACTGAAACGTTTGAGCTGCGTTTCTGAGTTCAAACAACCCAAACGGAGTTATTATAGCGGTTTTCTTAATGTCGTCGCAAGCGACCGGAATTTGATTGAATTCTGGTACTACACCTATTGTGGAGAATGTAGATTTTCCACAAAGCTTAGCTGCAACGTCTTGGAGGTACCGCACGGGGTATCTATCAGGGACCGTCCGGCCTTTGAGACGGCGATAATCGCCGCACGGCCGCCATTCGCCCGACCTCTTAGGAGCTAAGTGTAGTGGTGGGACCACGGGCTGTCGGAAGGGCGAGCGATACCCATTTTTACAATTTTCGGGAATTCTACTTTAGCAATTTTTAGTTTAATTGGCGCGAGTCGACGAGCTTTACTCGACACCGGTGGGCCGTCTGTAGTTCTGATTTGGTGCATCGTAGCATGCTTTACTAATTTAAATGCTCCATCGGGCTTAGTGATGTTTGGGAATATCTGTAACAGTGACAAGTAAGGCGATTCGCCACTAATTGCTTTAATAGAAACGGTTAGAGAAGATAGTCTCATTTGACCGTGAGAAACGATTCCCGAGTATTCGTCTCTGATTTGACTATGTTTCAAATCAGCTAATAAACCGAAGTTCCTGATGAAATCGGCTCCGCTAATGGGCTTAGAAACATCAGTAATAATAAAACGCCCCATGAAATCACGACGCAAACCGAAATTTAGCGTGAGCATGTGGTGGTCGTATGTGGTCAGAGACGATGGCCGTATGTGTCTATGGTTGAACCTGAAGTTAAATAATGATAGCCAACTGGCGCTATGTTTGCCTTAATGCGAGAACGTGGATAGATCGAAAGATCTACACCAGTGTCCACAAGGAATTGTGTCCAAGAGGTGCGGGCAGTAATAAATAAGCGGCGCGATGTTATGGATGGAGAGTTATTTATCGCCGCTACTGACTCCTCTGTGCGTTTTCCGAAAATTGGCATCCTGGTATGCATCGAGGGGCTTCGCTGCCAAACTTTTTGTGGTACCGACAAATTCCGTTATTGTTGCTGCGTGGTCTTCGAGTGTTTAGTGCATTGAGCTGTTTGCGGATTTTGGCGATTTCAGCACTCAATGTTTTCTCCTCGGAGACAACGGCAATAGAGTGGCTCGGCACAACCTCATTTATTTTGTCGGATAGCCGACTGAGATCTTCCAAGGAAGCGTTGGGCTGGGCTGCGAGACACGCGCTCGTCTGAGTTGGAAGCTGTGACTGCCAGCTTGCTTTGAGCACATTGTCTGGTACGTCCGGATATAAACTTCGTAGATGACGGAGGATCTCCAATTTGCTCCCCATCCAACAGTTGGAGGAGCTTAGTGTCTTTGGACTTCGTTAACCGTTCGATGAGATTCGGGTTCAACGTTGTTTAAGGTGTAGATGTTGGTGGACGTACGATAATGTCTTCAACCTCTGCTGCAGACTGCTTATCGATGAGAGATACCGCATGATGAAATTGGGCATCTTCGCTGGTTATGGATCGAATTCGAAATTGTGACTCGAGTTGGGCGAACCACAATGCCGGGTGCTCCATTGAGAATGGAGGTGCCCGCACAGTCGTATTTCCCGGAATGTTTGCTGGTGTCAATATTTGCGAAGAAGCGGGTGCTTCAGCAACAACGTTGTCTTCGTCCATTTAGCGTCACGGTACCATGAATAATTTTTGGAAAAAAATTTACCTAAAAAAAAAATAACAGTTCGGGCTTGTGGATAAGGTGTTTGTGGTTTTTTATCGCCAAAAAATTGTGGAAGAACTTCTTTTATCGCGCCGGCGTATGTAGATACAAATTTTTATGAAGATAGTTATTTTAGTTGCTAATCGCTGAATCGTATGGCTCCTGAAAAAACGTGAGCAACTTACTCCGGGGTCACCAATGTAGCGAATGAGAGAGAGTCAGAGCTCAGTTTATTAAAGACGTTGAAGTTTTCCAGCGAAATGACATTACTTACATTAGGAGACAAAACGGTCACGTACAATGTCATAAGTGACAGGGTTGCCACATATATGTACACATATTTAGCCTTAAATATGGCATAAGAAGATTTTCAAATAAAAATTATACTTTTCGTTCAACTTTAATTAAACTAATCGCCTGTGAAAGCTGAACAAGACAAACCGCTTTAAGCAAAAAGTGAACGATTTCGGGCAAAAATGGGGGCCCTACGTAACCTTCCGTAGCAAGGGGAGACAAAAAGTCAAAACGGGGTATATCTGGCAACCCTAGTTGGGGTGCAGCGAACTTTTGATTCAACTAATTGCCTCTAAAATTGCCTGGAAAATCGCCTCATGCGAACCTCGTATTACGACACAATGATACCGCTTCATACTAGTTGATGCTCAAAAGTCTGTAACCGTTTTTTTCACCTGAAAATTATGTAGACACATCCAAAAGGGAAATATAATATCATTTTTATAAAAATATTCTATTATTTTGTGTACTAACACTGTTTAACAAAATATTTTTTTTGGGAAAATATGTATTTAGTGAAAAACAGAACCACTTACTTCGTGTTCTTAACTCTGATAAATAAAATCATTGTACATTGATAATTATAATGATGGTAACGGGCCATTAAGATTACTGAAGATAGAAACAATGAGAAAACGGTACAATGCATGATAAAAGTTTAAATCGTCGTCAAAAGCATCCGAATCAGTTTACTTCTGGATCAAATGATTTTTTTCTGGCTGTTTGTAAAGGCCTTAAATTTGTAATAAGGCGATCGGAAGAATCAAATACATCTCAAGTTTAGCTTTCCTTGAAGTTTTTCGGCTAAATCGTTCACGAAAAGCTTTATTTCGCGATTCCTGTGCCTTTCACTTAGTTGTTCAATCGGTAGAAGGAAATTTAATAGAATAACGGCACCATGCATTTAAATTTTGTACACTGCTCTTGTCATAGGATTAAGGCTTGCATACAATCCCGTAGTATCAAGACAGCGTGTTTTATTTTATATTAAGGGTATTCATCAAACCTTATAAATGCATTGTAAACCGTATAAACTTATAATTGTGTAAACCTTATAAATGAACTGTCAAAATTTGTATGGAAATTCGTTTACACATTTCTGATAAATTTCTCCAGCGATTTCACTGAATAAACTTGATAAACTGAAGTCAATGCAACTCTGTCGCAACTCCAGCTATGTTTTCTTAGGCAATAATCGGGATACACATAAAAATTTTGCACGCAAATTCAACAACAACGATGTGATCCTGATAGAGAACTGGTTCAATTATTATCCTTTCTTTTTATTTTGTTTCACTGATAATTTGGCCGCAAAGTTTGGTAGCGTGGCAAATGAATTCATACACAAATAGATATCCGGCCATTGTTTCTTTTAACTTGCTTCAAATAAGTAGCCTTTATTTTATATGTATATTTATTTAAATAGATATTATCTCGTAAATATAATTTTTTCCCATTTAGTGAGTTAGTTTCTATAATTTCTTTATCCTCGTGCTAGTAGTATAAAGTTAGTGATACTGAGCTCTATAACCAAAGAAAACACGACTATTGTCGCATGTGTAAACGAAAAGAGAGTGTGGGTCGTTCATGTAACGAAGTGCGTAAGCTTATAATATTATCTGCTTGATAAAGTTATCGGTTTAGATGAATACCACTATTATCTATATTAAATCCACTGGATACTGTTTGCAAGTTTTTTTAACCAGACTTTTTCGGATTCATAAAATCTTGTTTGTGTCTACGGCATCCACTCCAGTTTAAAGCAACGCAATTTTTGAAATTGCCCAAAGCGTGTTGCAGGCAGGGAACTGCAATTATTCGTGTTTTTAAGTAATTGGTTGAATAACACAAAAAATAGTGTTAGTGGATATTATTCATCGCAGAATATTCACACATATGCACTAACACTATTTTACGCTCGGCACACAAAGCGAGAGCATGTACAATGACTAAGTTCTTTGTTGATATGCATTGGTGTAGTGCTCAATTCTCTCATTGAGCCATTAAACAAATTAGTTATACCGAAATGAGTAGGAGCACTAAGAAGCACCAACAGCTCAGTTGAGTGATTTTAGTGAATTTAGTAATTTTCGTCGTTTATAGCAACAAAACATGTACAAGCGACGAGAAAGCGACAGCATGCGAAGGCACACTAACACACTCTCCCTTTTAGCTCACACTTGTTTATGGTGGCGCCCGCATGTCGCACAGTGTTGGGAGATGAAATTGTGGTGACAGGTAATAAGATCAACGGAAATAAGGTCAATTGACTTTATTTCCCACCCTGGTGCGAAATAAAGTCAATTGACATTATTACCTTTTTAAAAACGAAATAAAATCAATTGACATTATTTCTCTTTCAAACATTAAATTTGCTTAGCTTCGCGGCGGCCCGCGTCAGCGCGCCACACCGCGCGCGTCGCCCTCGCGCTCGCGCCCCGCGTACCCCGCGCGACCGGCGCGCACACCACGTCACGCTACGCACCAGGGGTGGAAATAAAGTCAATTGACCTTATTTCCATTGACCTTATTACCTGTCACCGAAATTGTTCCTTCAGTACGAAATCTATACACAAACTATACTTTTCGACTGTAAATTGCATCGACTTTTTAATTTGCTCATATATTTTCTTAGTACATGCATACATAGATTCCCTTCAAGATCAATGATTTGATGGTATTCATGGGAAAGTTTATGTAGGTACATTTCACACTTTGAACATAAATGTGTATGCACATATTTTAAGGTACACTTCTTAACAAACAAATTTTTTTAAGTTATTATGCATGGATAAAGGAGACATCTTCTTTGAATTCAGTGCTAAAGTTTGACATTTTTTTTTTAGTATTTCAAGTGCTTATCAAAACTTTACGACACTCACATATTGACAAGATTATTTGTTTATAAAAATGCAGTTTATACTTTAATAAAACCCCAAGGGCCAATTTTTGTGCAACACTAAAAAAATCAACAAACTATATATATTTTTTTTCGTCAACACTGATGTAGAACAAAGCAGAACACAAATAATATTAAACTCATTGAAATTATTTTCAGCTTCTCACTCGACCAAATGAGTAAAATCCAGCTGGGTAGATTATACTCGATAGAGATAAAAATTGCCGCCACAAATAAAGGTCTGATTATGCATACTTCGCATAACTTCGCACAACCTTTTGTACCAGTGCAATAAAAATGCAACTTAAGAAAACGTGAAGCAAAATCTAAACTCAACAGACTTCTAAGTTTTTGAATGTTCTGCTAACNACTCGACCAAATGAGTAAAATCCAGCTGGGTAGATTATACTCGATAGAGATAAAAATTGCCGCCACAAATAAAGGTCTGATTATGCATACTTCGCATAACTTCGCACAACCTTTTGTACCAGTGCAATAAAAATGCAACTTAAGAAAACGTGAAGCAAAATCTAAACTCAACAGACTTCTAAGTTTTTGAATGTTCTGCTAACTTCTGGGTAATGGAATACAAACAAAATACGTGCGAAGTACATACGAAATTGCAGTCTGAAGTTTATGCGAAGTTGTGTGAAGTTATGTGAAGTGTGCATAATCGGACCATAAGAGTTAGTATATTTTGATTGTGTTCTTGTTTTGGTGGAAATTACTCTTAGTCATTTTTAGAATTAGTGTAAGTGCTCACATGCATTAATTTTTATGGATCATGAATAAGTATACTAATTTTATTAGTACTCAAAGCCGGTCTCTGGTAGGGTTGTTCGACTTCACTAGAAAGTCGACTTTCGACTTTTCGATCGACTCTGTACAGTCGACTTTAAAAGTCGACCGATCCACGAAGAAAAGTCGACTTTGTTCGACTTTTTTAATAAAAAGAAAATGTATTAACTATACTCTGCATTTAACTCATATATTAGCTATAAATATAAGAGTCAGAATACGCCAAAAATATCATGATTTACTAGTGGTCTTTAGAATAATCTGTAATTTAGTGAAATTCAATGCTAGGTAAAAAAAACAGATACTAAAGGGTTTTTAAAAATTTTGAAAATTGTTCCAGTTATACAGCATGAAAATGTTGGTTGTGAGGGTTTTTAAAAGTTATATTTTTGAAAAATAATTTAAAAATTTTTAAATTTTCACCAAAATAAATTCTAAAAATTTTTTGAATCGATATTTGGTAATTACGGGCAACTTTTTGAAAAATGTGGCCTTCCGATGGGGCAGAATTGGCGGGTATTGGTAGAAATATAGTGCCACTTTATAAGCATGGATAAATATGGGAGTAGCCCAGACAGCTAGTGGATTGGGACTATCCACACGACTAATGTCGCGTATTAACTGGAATCCTTCCAGCAACGTTTTTAGCGGTGTTTAACGTGGGTGTTTAAAATGTTGTACCTTACGGATTGGTCAAATTCGAACCAAAGACTGTCTGTAGAAACTTACATAAACTCATGCAGAAAAACTTTCTTGCATGAAATTTTTAAAATAAATACCTATGTTTATCTTACCTCATTATTAACTGACGATTGTGGAGACAAACGATTGACAAATTTTGAGGAATTTATTTTCGTACAGTAATTTTATGCGCTGCTGTTAAATGATTTGATAATGTTGTTGTACTGTCATTAAAATTCATTTTTCTACCACACTTTTCAAATTTCACTTCAGTTTTATTTGCAATTTTTTTTTAAATACGACCAAACAGCACTCCGCGCCCTTGTTAGAAGATCAGTTTTTATATGCAAATAAATCAAAAAAAGTCGAGAGTCGAAAGTGAAAAGTCGACTTCAGCCGACTTCCATAATCTAAAAGTCGATCACTAAAATTCGACTTTCAGGAGTAAAAAGTCGATTTTGGTCGAAAGTCGAAGTCGACTTTGCCAGCCCTAGTCTCTGGTTGCAGCTTCTTTATTTTCAAGGCCGGACAGCTAGTTTGGTCTGAAATATATTCTTCCACATTACTTTGCATTAATTTAAAAGGGATTTTAAATAATATTTACAGAAATCCCGATTTTTAATGGATAAATAGTTTCCGCCTGGAATAAAAATTATCAGCGTTGAAATAAAGAATAAATACACACGGTATCTACTATTCTCTCCCATGTAGTCGGAAATTTTTTTAAAACACTTCCACGGGTACATATTTTGGATAAAATAATGGAAGACCGTGCCTGATTAAAATTAGTAAGATCGCATTAAAACAATTTTTAATTTCAAAAAATGTGTAAAGTGCTTATGAAAATGTTTTAAGCTTACTAATAATATACCGCCTAAGCGATTTTGGCCGAGTTCAGCAAAGCACGCCAGTCGTTTCTCTTCTGTGCCAACTGACGCCAATNTCTCCTCTGTGCCAACTGACGCCAATTGGAAACGCCAAGTGAAGCCAAGTCCTTCTCCACCTGATCTTTCCATCGCAGTGGGGGCCTCCCTCTTCCTCTGCTACCACCAGCGGGTTCCGAGTTGAATACTTTCAGAGCTGGAGCGTCGGTGTCCATTCGAACGACATGGCCAAGCCAGCGGAGCCGCTGTATTTTAATTCATTGCACTATGTCCATGTCGTTGTAAAGCTCTTACAGCTCATCGTTCCATCGTCTGCGGTATTCGCCGTCGCCAACGCGTAAAAGCCCGTAAATCTTCCGCAAAATTTTTCTCTCGAACACTCCAAGAGCCACCTCATCGGATGTTGTCATTGTCCATGCTTCTGCGCCATATATCAGCACAGGCATGATGAGTGACTTATAGAGCGTGGTTTTCGTACGTCGAGAGATGACTTTACTCCTGAATTGCCTACTCAATCCAAAGTAGCACTTGTTGGCAAGAGTGATTCTGCGTTGGATTTCGATGCTGACATTATTTTCGGTCTTAATGCTGGTCCCCAAGTAAACGAAATTCTCTACTTTCTCGAAATTGTAACTGTCAACAGTAACGTGGGTGCCAAGGCGCGAATGCGCTGACTGTTTGTTTGATGACAGGAGATACTTCGTCTTGTCCTCGTTTACCACCAGACCCATTCGCTTTGCTTCCTTATCCAACTTGGAAAAGGCAGAACAGACTTCGCGGTTTAGAGGCAATTAGTTGAATCAAAAGTTGGCTGAACTCCAACTAGGGTTACCCCGTTTTGACTTTTTGTCCCACCTTGCTACGGAAGGTTGCGTAGGTCCCCCATTTTTTGCCCGAAATCGTTCACTTTTTGCTTAAAGCGGTTTGTCTTGTTCAGCTTTCACAGGCGATTAATTGAATCAAAGTTGAACGAAAATTATAATTTTTATTTGAAAATATGCTCATGCCATATTTAAGGCTAAATATGTGTACATATATGTGGCAACCCTGTCACTTAGGACATTGTACGTGACCGCGTCTCCCTCCCAATGTAAGTAATGCCATTTCGCTGGAAAACTTACAACGTCTTTAATAAACTGAGCTCTGACTCTCTCTCATTCGCCATATTGGTGACCCCGGAGTAAGTTGATCACGTTTTTTCAGGAGCCATACGATTCAGCGATTAGCAAATAAAATAACTATCTTCATAAAAAAATGTATCGGCGCTATAAAAGAAGTTCTTCCACAAATTTTTGGCGATACAAAACATTTTCCACAAGCCAGACCAGTTATTTTTTTCTTGGTAAATTTTTTTTCAAAAATTTTACATCGTACCGTGACGCTAAATGGACCAAGACAACGTTGTTGCTGAAGCACCCGCTTCTTCGCAAATATTGACACCAGCAAACATTCCGGGAATCACGACTGTGCGGGCACCTCCATTCTCAACGGAGCACCCGGCATTGTAGTTCGCCCAACTCGAGTCACAATTTCGAATTCGATCCATAACCAGCGAATAATTTCATCATGCGGTATCCCTCATCGATACGAAATATGCAGCAGAGGTTGAAGACATTCTCGTACATCCACCAACATCTACACCCACCTCACACAACGTTGAAGCCGAATCTCATCGAATGGTTAACGAAGTCCAAAGACGCTAAGCTCTCCCACTGTTGGATGGGGAGCAAATTGGAGATCGTACTCCGTCGCAATTCCTCCGTCATCTTCGAAGTTTATGTCCGCACGTACCAGACAATGTGCTCAAAGCAAGGTGGCAGTCACAGCTTCCAACTCAGACGCGCGTATCTCGCAGCCCAGCCCAATGCTTCCTTGGAAGATCTCAGTCGGCTAGGCGACAAAATAAATGAGGTTGTGCCGAGCCACTCTATTGCCGTTGTGTCCGAGGAGCAAACTTTGCGCGCTGAAATCGCCGAAATGCGCAAACAGCTCGAAGCACTAGACACTCGAAGACCACACGAAAACAATAGCGGAATACCACAAAGAGTTTGGCAGCGAATCCCAGCGATGCATACCAGGATGCAAATTTTCAGAAAACGCACAGGGGAGTCAGTAGCGGCGGTAAATAACTCTCCATCCATAACATCGCGCCGCTTATTTATTACGTCCCGCACCTCTTGGACACAATTCCTTGTGGACACTGGTGTAGATCTTTCGATCTATCCACGTTCTCGCATTCAGGCAAACATAGCGCCAGTTGGCTATCAGCTTTATTTAACTTCAGGTTCAACCATAGACACATACGGCCATCGTCTCTGACCACATGCTCACGCTAAATTTCGGTTTGCGTCGTGATTTCATGGGGCGTTTTATTATTACTGATGTTTCTAAGCCCATTATCGGAGCCGATTTCATTAGGAACTTCGGTTTATTAGCTGATTTGAAACATAGTCAAATCAGAGACGAATACTCGGGAATCGTTTCTCACGGTCAAATGAGACTATCTTCTCTAACCGTTTCTATTAAAGCAATTAGTGGCGAATCGCCTTACTTGTCACTGTTACAGATATTCCCAAACATCACTAAGCCCGATGGAGCATTTAAATTAGTAAAGCATGCTACGATGCACCAAATCAGAACTACAGACGGCCCACCGGTGTCGAGTAAAGCTCGTCGACTCGCGCCAATTAAACTAAAAATTGCTAAAGTAGAATTCCCGAAAATTGTAAAAATGGGTATCGCTCGCCCTTCCGACAGCCCGTGGTCCCACCACTACACTTAGCTCCTAAGAGGTCGGGCGAATGGCGGCCGTGCGTCGATTATCGCCGTCTCAACGGCCGGACGGTCCCTGATAGATACCCCGTGCGGTACTTTGAAGACTTTGCAGCTAATCTTTGTGGAAAGTCTACATTCTGCACAATAGATTTAGTACGAGAATTCAATCAAATTCCGGTCGCTTGCGACGACATTAAGAAAACCGCTATAATAACTCCGTTTGGGTTGTTTGAGTTTCCTTTCATGCCGTTTGGACTCAGAAACGCTGCTCAAACGTTTCAGCGCTTCATCGGCGAAGTCCCTAGCGATCTATTTTTTGTGTTTCCATATATCGACGATCTCTTCATTGCCTCAGATAACGAGCGCCAGCACTTGGAAATCCTTAAGAAGCTATTTCAGCGGCTTAAAGATTACGGCTTAGTAATAAGCGCAGCTAAGTCAAGCTTTGGTGAGCATGAAGTCAAATTTCGTGGCCATCACATAACAAGCAGTGGAATCAAGCCGTTGCGTGAGAAAGTCAGTGCTATTAGGCAACTTTCGCCACCAGCTGCGATAAAGAAACTTCGAGGATACCTCGGTATGGTCAACTTCTATCGAAAATTTATTAAGAACACAGCGCAGGTCCTAGCTCCTTTAAATAAAATACTTGCCGGTTCCAACATCAGAGGTTTATAGAAAGTTCTATGGACAAAAGAACTACGAGATGCTTTCGAACTTTCCAAAGAAGCCTTAGGGACGTGCACAGAACTGGCTCACCCCAATATTGACGCTGATTTAGCTATCTTTACAGATGTATCTATTATCGCAATCGGCGCAGTTCTGCAGCAGCATGTAAATGGGTTTTGGTAGCCCCTCGAATTCTTCAGCCGAATTCTACCTGAATCTATCAGCAAACTCTAGACGTACGATCGCGAGCTTCACGCAATATATGATGCAGTGAAACATTTCAGATATATGATCGAGGGTCGACACATAACTATCTACACTGACCACAAGCCGTTGCAGCATGTCTTCCAGCAACGACCAGAGCGCGCTTCACCGTGGCAATTCCTTAGAATAGAGTGGATAAGCCAGTTTACAACAGAAATTAAGCACGTTAGTGGACAAGATGCATTATCCCGCGTTGATGCCATTTCAACACCAGTCTCACCATAACAATTAGCAGCAGCTCAACAGTGTGACGCAGTGCTTCAGCAACTCACCACTACGCCGAGCACTNGGATATTCATTCTATTTTTCAGCTGGCTACGATGCAGCATTCTACTTAGCATTCCCCGAAATGAAGCAAAGAAGCGAAATAAAAAAAAATATTGTAGGACATTCTACTTTGCATGCCCTGAAATGAAGCAAAGAAGCGAAAAAAAATAAAATGTTGTAGGACATTCTACTTTGCATTCCCTGAAATGAAGCAAAGAAGCGAATTAAGAAAGAAATATTATAGGACATTCTACTTTGCATTCCCCAAAATGAAACAAAGAAGCGAAATAAATAAAATATTGTATGACATTCTACTTTGCATTACCTACAATGCCTAAAAGAAGTGAAAAAAGTCGAAGGCATTACAACGCTATGCCTTCTAGAACACGTTACCACTAAAAGCGATTACCGATTTTTTGCTGGGACGCTTCACCTTCATAACCTTACGTTTCCAGAGCACAAAATTAGCATTTACTGCGACACTTCGTCGGGTACAGTGCGTCCTTTCGTCACCGCTTCGCTAAGGAAAGCTGTATTCGACTCAATACACTCACTTTCTCATCCAGAATTCCGCTGCTCACAAAAATTAGTGGCAAGCAGATACGTGTAGCCTGCTGTTAATAAGGACTGTCGCACGTGGGCGCGAACTTGCATCGAGTGTCAACGAAATAAAGTTCAGCACCATGTCGTAACAGTCGTATCATCTCCTTCGAGATTTCAGTTGCAATCACAGCGCTTCGAGCATATCCACATGTATCTAATTTCTCTACCTCCTGCGAAAGGATTCCGTCAGTGCCTTACAATAATAGATCGTTTTACGCGCTTTCCTGAGGTAATCCCACTTGAAAACGGACATACGGAACCAGCGCACGCGCTATATTCTAGTTTTGCTAATTCAAATATTACACGGGCCAACAAAAATTGGAAAAAATTTTGTTTCCTAAAATGTTAAAGCTGTTTTGCCTTTTTTGTGCTGATTAAGAATCTGTAAGAATAAAGCTCGGAACACTTTGACGACTGCAACTTCACGACGTAACGACAGCGACATCATTTTGTCGACAAATGTCGCCTTGAAGCCAGCTTCTTAAACATTTTGAAGACCTCAGCGACATAGCAACAAGCTGATTTTAAAGTTTGACATTTTGCTATATTTATTTCACAAATTGTGTATTTTTATTTAAGTAAATAAGAAAAACATGAACAATCAAGAATATGTGATTAATTTTGCGACAATTTAATTTTGCAGCACTACATCTACTCATTGTCGCCGGCAAAATTAGAAATAGATTTAATTTGCCGACGTCGACAATTGCAGTCCTGCAGCCAAGATGTCGTGCTGTCGTCAAACTAATTGTGTCCGTAAGAACGTGTGTATTTAAAATTTGACAGATGGTGCTTGTCGCTTGCTGTCGTCAAAGTGTTCCGAGCTTAAAGTTTCCATCAGCATTAGATTTTGAGAAAAACGTGGTCAAATTATCAAAAAATCGCGGTTTTTGCAATATTTGAGAAGCTCTAGCACAAAAACAAAAGGTGATAGAACCTTCTACTTGGGATTAAGTTAAAGCTAGAACTCTCGACAACTATCGCTGAAAATACCATTTGTGCACTTTGACTTCATAGTCACTTATAGTCATTTATTGAACAATAAACTTTGGAAAAATCAGTTTTTGCCATTCAAAAAATGACTATAAGTGACCATCAAGTCGAGGTGAACAAATGGTGTTTTCAGGGATAGTAGTGGAGAGTTCTAGCCTTAATTTAAGACGTTTTTCTCAAAATCTAAAGCTGACGGAAACTTTATACTTACAAAAAAATCACACAAAAAAGTCTATCAAAAACAGCTTTAACATTTAAGTAAACAAAATTTTGTCCAATTTTTGTTGGCCTGTGTAATTCTTATACCCGAGCGCACTTGTGCACAAGGGTATTATAACTTTGTTCACATAACGGTTGCTTGTAACAGGCAAAACGAAACGAGATAGATATAGACAAATGTATACATAAATGATCAGGATGAAAAGAGAAATCGATTAAGCGGTGACTGTCTGTCCGTCCGTCCGAGTTATCACTCGAGTAAAAATTGCGATATCTTAACGAAACTTGGAACGTGTACTTCTATCGCACGTAGGACGGATGGTATTAAAAATGGGCAATGGGTAATTTTCAGAAATACGAAAACTGCGATATATTAGTATCTGCTGAAGATTATTCACTCAAAATTGATATTTACAATAATTTTTAGACGAGAAATAATAATATTATAAATTTTTGGGAAATGGGCGTAGCCACGTCCACTTATGGTTTCATGCGTATCTTGGTAACCGCTGCACCGATTTCTTCCAAACTTGGTACAGTTGTTGGCCTTGGTACAGAATACCAAATGGCCTAAAATTTTTAAAATCGGACAATAACCACGCCCACATCCCATATAACGGTAATTTAGAGAAATACGAAATCTTCGATAAATCAGTAATTATTGAAGCTAATTTATTCAAAATTGATGCTTGCAACAATACGTTTATGATAAAATTTTGGAAAACGGGCATGGCACCGCCCACTTATGATCACATATATGTATCTCGGTAACCGTTCTACCAATTTGTACCAAACTCGGTATGGTTATTGTGCTTGCCACATAAAAGCAAAACGTTCAAAATTATTCAAATCGGACTAAAATTACGGCTTTTCATATAACGGTAAATTTCAGAAATGCTTGAAACCTCAATATTTCGTAATTTAAAGACGCTAATTTACTCAAAATTGATACACCCCGGCTTACCATGTAGCGGTAGCTTTCAGAAAGGTGAAAAACATACATTTAATAATTGCGTCGGGTATTTAATGTTCGGCTCCGCCCGAACTTAGACTTTCTTACTTGTTGAATTAGTAAAAGTTACTATAGAAAAAAGCGCCCGACGGAT
>NW_016157335.1:71827-74766 GCF_001687245.7 Rhagoletis zephyria | reverse complement strand
CATATATGTATCTCGGTAACCGTTCTACCAATTTGTACCAAACTCGGTATGGTTATTGTGCTTGCCACATAAAAGCAAAACGTTCAAAATTATTCCAATCGGACTAAAATTACGGCTTTTCATATAACGGTAAATTTCAGAAATGCTTGAAACCTCAATATTTCGAAATTTAAAGACGCTAATTTACTCAAAATTGATACACCCCGGCTTACCATGTAGCGGTAGCTTTCAGAAAGGTGAAAAACATACATTTAATATTTGCGTCGGGTATTTAATGTTCGGCTCCGCCCGAACTTAGACTTTCTTACTTGTTGAATTAGTAAAAGTTACTATAGAAAAAAGCGCCCGACGGATCTTGCTCTTTTTTTTTGTTCAGTGAGGTCCCCCGAAATAGTAGCAACAGGAATCGGCGAAGGGAAGCAACTTGGGGGTTGAAGCTGTTTCCAGGGTACCCTGCTAATTGAATGGTGATTTTTGCAAATATCTACAATGTTTTTCAAGTTAATTGTTTTGTTGTTTTTTATAAACATACTTTTCATACTTTAAACAGAACCATATGCATACGTACATTAATCCAACTAGCAAACTTAAAACAAATTTTAGAAAAAATGCAACAAATTTCCACAAAAATTTTGAACTTTTTAATCTGAATTCTTGATATGGGAGGTCCCATGGGAAAGTGGACATCAGTGCAAAAATTATTTTCTTTATAAAACTAACAAACGTGTGGATAAGACATTTGCAAAAATCTTGAATCAACCAAAAAATAACAAATTGAAGCTTTAAANGGGGGGGGGGGGGGGGGGGGGGGGGGGGGGGGGGGGGGGGGGGGGGGGGGGGGGGGGGGGGGGGGGGGGGGGGGGGGGGGGGGGGGGGGGATGCGCGGACTCGTCCATTACCTATATACCCTTGTGGTCAGCTGGTTAAGTTAAGTTACATTTTGACCAGTTTTGGTTTTGTATTTTGTTAATCTAATGTTTATAGTTCTTTTTTTATAAAAGGCTAGCACATTAAATAACCAGAACCACATAAATCCACTTTTAAAACTTCGTACAAAAATTATACAAATTCAACAAACCTTAACAATTACACCCAAAAATTTTAGACCCAATTTTTAGAAAAATTCTAGGTATGTAGTTTTGTAGTCCATTAAATTTAAGAAGGTAAAAGTGAAAATATGAAGACGCTAGGAGATCCCGTTGATTTTTAATAATTTTTTTGGCTGACGGCAATTTCTTCTATATAAAAGCCAGAATCCTAAGATAAAACGTGAGTGAATTTAACCCCTACTTGGCTTCTTATATTTTTTAATAACTAATATTTATATATGGACCACACTAAAAGCTACAGCACCATGTCGTAACATCTCCTTCGAGATTTCAGTTGCAATCATAGCGCTTCGAGCATATCCACATGGATCTAATTTCTCTACCTCCTGCGAAAGGATTCCGTCAGTGCCTTACAATAATAGATCGTTTTACGCGCTTTCCTGAGGTAATCCCACTTGAAAACGGACATACGGAACCAGCGCACGCGCTATATTCTAGTTTTGCTAATTCAAATATTACACAGGCCAACAAAAATTGGAAAAAATTTTGTTTCCTAAAATGTTAAAGCTGTTTTGACTTTTTTGTGCTGATTAAGAATCTGTAAGTATAAAGTTTCCATCAGCATTAGATTTTTAGAGAAACGTGGTCAAATTATCAAAAAATCGCGGTTTTTGCAATATTTGAGAAGCTCTAGCACAAAAACAAAAGGTGATAGAACCTTCTACTTGGGATTAAGTTAAAGCTAGAACTCTCGACAACTATCGCTGAAAATACCATTTGTGCACTTTGACTTCATAGTCACTTATAGTCATTTATTGAACAATAAACTTTGGAAAATCAGTTTTTGCCATTCAAAAAATGACTATAGGTGACCATCAAGTCAAGGTGAACAAATGGTGTTTTCAGGGATAGTAGTGGAGAGTTCTAGCCTTAATTTAAGACGTTTTTCTCAAAATCTAAAGCTGACGGAAACTTTATACTTACAAAAAAATCACACAAAAAAGTCTATCAAAAACAGCTTTAACATTTAAGTAAACAAAATTTTGTCCAATTTTTGTTGGCCTGTGTAATTTTTATACCCGAGCGCACTTGTGCACAAGGGTATTACAACTTTGTTCACATAACGGTTGCTTGTAACAGGCAAAACGAAACGAGATAGATATAGACAAATGTATACATAAATGATCAGGATGAAAAGAGAAATCGATTAAGCGGTGACTGTCTGTCCGTCCGTCCGAGTTATCACTCGAGTAAAAATTGCGATATCTTAACGAAACTTGGAACGTGTACTTCTTTCGCACGTAGGACGGATGGTATTAAAAATGGGCAAAATCGGATAATAGCCTACCTCCCATATAACGGTAATTTTCAGAAATACGAAAACTGCGATATATTAGTATCTGCTGAAGATTATTCACTCAAAATTGATATTTACAATAATTTTTAGACGAGAAATAATAATATTATAAATTTTTGGGAAATGGGCGTAGCCACGTCCACTTATGGTTTCATGCGTATCTTGGTAACCGCTGCACCGATTTCTTCCAAACTTGGCACAGTTGTTGGCCTTGGTACAGAATACCAAATGGCCTAAAATTTTTAAAATCGGACAATAACCACGCCCACATCCCATATAACGGTAATTTAGAGAAATACGAAATCTTCGATAAATCAATAAATATTGAAGCTAATTTATTCAAAATTGATGCTTGCAACAATACGTTTATGATAAAATTTTGGAAAACGGGCATGGCACCGCCCACTTATGATCACATATATGTATCTTGGTAACCGTTCTACCAATTTGTACCAAACTCGGTATGGTTATTGTACTTGCCACGTATAAGCAAAACGTTGAAAATTATTGAAATCGGACTAAAATAACGGCCG
>NW_016157335.1:55520-70976 GCF_001687245.7 Rhagoletis zephyria | reverse complement strand
AAATTTAAGGACGCTAGTTTACTTAAAATTTATACACGCCGGCTTATCATGTAGCGGTAGCTTTCGGAAAGGTGGAAAACATATATTTAATACTTGCGCCGGGTATTTAACGTTCGGCTCCGCCCGAACTTAGACTTTCTTACTTGTTATTTAGTCCCCTTTCANAAAACGAATCGAGATAGATATAGACAAATGTATACATAAATGATCAGAATGAAAGGAGAAATCGATTAAGCGGTGACTGTCTGTCCGTCCGTCCGTCCGCCCGTCTGTGCACACGATAACTCGAGCAAAAATTGAGATATCTTAACGAAACTTGGTATGTGCACTTCCTTCGGGCGTAGGACGTATGTTATTGAAAATGGGCAAAATCGGGCAATAACCACTCCTACCTCCCATATAACGGTAATTTTCCGAAATACGAAAACTGCGATATTTTAGTAACTACCGATGATTATTCACTCAAAATTTATATTTACAATAACCTTCAGACGAAAAATAAGAATATTGCAAATTTTTGCAAAATGGGCGTAGCCACGCCTACTTATGGATACATGTGTATATCTTGGTAACCGCTGCACCAATTTCTTCCAAACTTGGCACAGTTGTTAGTCTTGCTACAGCATAACCACGCCTACCTCCCATATAACGGTAATTTGGAGAAATACGAATTCTACGATAAATCAACAAATATTAAAGCTAATTTGCTCAAAATTTATATTTGCAACAATTCTTTACCAAAAAATACGTTTATGACAAAATTTTGGAAAATGTGCGTAGCACCGCCCACTTATGATCACATATACGTATCTCGGTAACCGTTCTACCAATTTGTACCAAACTTGGTATCATTATTGTGCTTGCCACATAGAAGCAAAACGTTGAAAATTATTGGAATCAGATTAAAATTACGACCACTTTTTATATAACGGCAAATTTCAGAAATGCTTGAAACTTCAATATTTCGAAATTTAAGGACGCTAATTTACTCAAAACTGATACACACCGGCTTACCATGTAGCGGTACCTACGCCGGGTATTTAACGTTCGGCTCCGCCCGAACTTAGACTTTCTTACTTGTTATTTAGTCCCCTTTCAGACACGTCAAGTCTTGCTCTCAAGTCTGCTCGTTCGTAGGCGAAGGAGGTGAGAAGAGAGGGGAAGAGTACAGATACCTCCGTACTGTCAATTCGTTTCAAGTTTTCTTGTCTCTTTTTATCTTTTCGTTGCTACCCATTTAAAGAACGAAGGACTTGAATTCAATTAAAGTTAACGCGTGTGGAAGCAAATAGAAAACACAAAAGAGAATGCGAAAAAAATTGCTTTCAAGACTTGACGTGTCTGAAAGGGGACTTATACAATTACTTGACTTGTGCTTATAACCCAAACATTTAAAGCATCTCATAATATTTAGATGCTCAAATCCATGCAAGTGCNTGCGAAAAAAATTGCTTTCAAGACTTGACGTGTCTGAAAGGGGACTTATACAATTACTTGACTTGTGCTTATAACCCAAACATTTAAAGCATCTCATAATATTTAGATGCTCAAATCCATGCAAGTGCCCCATTCGATATTTACTTTTTTACGTTTCAAGACACTTTCATAGGTTAAAGCATCTGTTTCAACTAGAATGTTGAAGCCTTCTTCTCTTCGCGTTCTATTTTCGTATACTTTCAATACTTTCCACTCCTTTCCCAAGAACTCGTCATTTTGCTTAGTTAGACATTCTATTATGCGATCATTATTTATTTTTTCGGTTAACCAAACTATTTTCAGTATCTTTTTTATTTCATCTTTTCCTTTAGCTTTCTGGGCTGCCTAGAACTCCGTTCCAATACTATCTCTTATTTTTTGATGCACTTTTTCGCAAGTATCCTCATTTTTACATTCTAAAACTATGCCCCTCTATTAATTTCTTTCACAGTCTTAACAAGACCGTCGGTAGGTTCGATTACCTTTTTCGGCGCCTCTTTTGTTTCCTTAATGGTTTTGTTTTTATTTAAGGGCTTTATAACAATTTTATTTTCATTTATTTTGGCAACTTGAGCATATGCTATTGGGGCATTTTCCTTACTAATTACTGGCTGAATGTTTTTTACCTATTCATTATATTTTTGCAGTTCACTAGAAATTTACTTAATGATTTCATTTTTCATAGCATTAATTCTCACTCCAATTTTATCTTCCAGAAATTTATTAAAGTCTGAAACAATACTCGTTTGTATTTGCGTACATTTGTTGTTAATCAGTTGCTCCAAAACTTTTTTTACATCAGCCGCCTTCAACTCAGATTGCTCATTTTTGATTTCGATAAATTTCGTATTCGTATCAGATAAAGTGCACTGATCACAAAACCGTTTCAAATTAATATTTTCCGTGATTATTTTAATTTCATTCCTTTTAATATTGCTACATTTTAGACAGAAATTATAACCACACCCACCAGAGCATGTTATCATTTCATCTAATTGAAACCATTTGGCAGTACATTCTTTACATTCTCCTGTTGGCTTTTTGCCACTTTTTACTGTGGCAATATACCCTAAGTTAACGTATGGCAATAATATATACTAACCACAATACACAAGTTTATGGCAATGCCAATAATTTTATGATATGAGCAATCGCTACTATAACCTAAGCGTAAAACTAACTTGGCAGCACTCCGTTTCCAGCTGATCAGCTGTTTCGATTCCAAGAAGTAGTTGACGTTTGTTGATATGGATTGATGAGCAAAGGGCATCAATTGCGAATATAATGGCAAAGGTCAGAATAACAAAAGAGAAAATCGGAACAGAGGAGCGCCCTCGGGCACGCAATGGGAAACCAGTAGTGGATGGATGTTAATCCAAATTGTCTTGCATTTATTGGCTCCAATGCTCTATTGCGGAGGTGTTCAAAGCAGATCTGCTGCAGATTGTTTTCTGTGCCTTCCCAATACCAACAATTGCAGCTTGACTGGTTTTTATTAACCCAGCTACAGCCGCAGCAAAAACAACAACAGCAAAACAAACTACTTTATTTATGCAATTTGTTTGTTTTCTTATTTGTTCTGTTTGTATGTTTATTCATTTATGCGCCACTCACTTCAGATGACTCAGCCCGCACTTAAGTGGCACTGTTGCCCATAAAAGTATAAAATAAAATTCTTTTAACTATTTAAAATGAAAATATCTAGCGCGAGCGCAAAACACAAATCTGTTCCGTTTACTATCCATTCCGCAAATATTATAAGGCCGCAATAATTTTTATAAGGCCATAAAATAACAAAAATAAATAACTTAAGGACGAGTACACCTAAAAGTTAAACATTCTAAAAAGTAGAATTATTAACAAAAACCAACAAAACCAACAACCACATGATCAAGCGGAATAGCTGCGCTTTATTGTGTTAGCTTAACAAATGAAAAAGTGAGAAAAAGCAACGATAATTTACAAGGCGAACTCAGCACAGTGCGTAGGCAACTGGATGAGTCAGTGGGATCGTCGGTTTGAGTCCTACTGAAAGAAGTCTGATGAGGAAATGCGGTGATTTCCGAAATAGCTATCGTTTCTAACATTTTTTCAAATTATTGTTGCTTTTCCACAATAAGTTTTTCATTAAAAACGGCCTCAAGCTCAATAAAAATTGTTGAATATAATTGTTATATAAAAATTCAGATAAAAAAGTTCAAAATTAAGATAAAAATATATTGAATTTTTCAAAGTTTTGTATAAAGTTATGGTTTGTAGCGGATATGTGAGTCTAGTTATTTAGAATGTAAAAAATACTTCAGGCTACATTTTATTTCGTGTAGTAGATAAGAAATTAAAACATCGGTAAACATCGATGTATCGTTTTTATAACCGATGTCTTTTAACATCGAGCCCACCGTCAACGAACTGGATGGGCCTTATCAGTGTAGCTTTAGGCCTGGCAAATCCACCATAGATCAGGTATTCACAATACGCCAAAACTTTGAAATGACCCGCGAGAAAAGGATCGATACTCACCACCTGTTTGTCAACGTCAAAGTCGCTTTCGATAGCACTAAGGGAGTTGCCTATACGCCGCGATGTCTGAATTTGGCATCCCAGCGGAGCTGATACAGCTGTGTAAAATGACGTTGAGCAAAACCACCAGCTCCGTTGGAAATGGGAAAAACCTCTCCAAGCCGTTTGCTACCAGACGGGGTTTCAGACAGGGCGACTCCTTTTCATCTGACTTCTTTAATTTGATGTTGGAGAAGATAATAAGAGTTGCAGAACTGAACCGCTCAGGAACAATTGCAATTGCTGGCGTACGCCGATGACATCTGTAACAAGATCCGAGAAGCCTGTTCTATCTTTTCCAAGTTGGATAAGGAAGGAAAGCGAATGGATCTGGCGGTCAACGAAGACAAATTCAAACTTCACAGGAACACTCCGGGTTTCTATGAAGCTATCTTGGAAATTTTAACCAAATCGGCTTAGTGGTTTCGGGGTGTATAGGCTGCATAGATACATTCATACACACATACATACATATGTACATTCTGGTTTATACATATCTTTATATGTATATAATAAATAAAATAAAAATAAAACTTTTTAATATACAACGCTTTTATAAATGGACTAAAAAGTACAAGTACATTACAAAGTAAAAAGTGCAAGTACAGTACAAAGCATTCGATTTCATTGACAATAGTCAAACTACATAACATTCTACAGCGAAAGTACAAATTTGAGATCGATTTTAAGCGGTCGTTATTCATATGTGGCGTGTGCCCACATACATACATATGTTACTTTCCATATCAATTCAAGTGTATTACATGCGCCCCACGCTTTTCATTTTCAATGTCATTAATTGTTTATAATGACTTTTGCTAAAATTTCAAAATCAAAAGTTATCAAAACAAATTCTGTGGGGCTGAGAAATATTATTTTCTACTTTTTAGTCCATTTATAAAAGCGTTGCATAATAAAAAGTTTTAATTTTATTTATTTTCTACTTTTTAGTCTTGTCTGTACAAAATTTAGCAATAGATATTAAAATAATTCAACCTGCAGTGAAAGAGAACAGAAGACTATGCAAGCACAATGTTGTTTGCTCACATTTAGTATAAACATACATATGTCCATACATACATATAGCAGCGGTTTACCTCATTTAAAGAAATGGCGTGTCGTCCATTTCCGCTGTGATGTATATAAATAGTGCATATATTTAGGCGCAATATTTAACTTCTTCGGGCGGGACGATATCTATAGTCTTCTAATTGTATCTCCTTGATATGATGCTTACAACGAGGTTGATATCTAGACTAGGTTGATATCTAGAATTTTCCATAAATAGCTTTGCTACATTTATAGTAGGTGCATTCTTTTGCAACCGAGCTACAAAAGAACACTCGCTTAAATGACGAAATACACGCAAAGCAACAACACAAACTCGGCTATTTATCCGAGCTCAGCCAGGTCGGTTAAAAAATACGCGACCTGAAGGCTAGTGTTGGTAAGTGAAAAAACTGCTCTATTGTGAATTGTTAATGGGAAAGTGGAGAGGGAAATTTTTGCTTCCTTTTATACGTGACTTATATTTTAAAAGAGTATATATATTAAGCAAATACCTCGCATAATTACTCATTTAAATAGGTTTTAGTATCTAAATCCCGTTAAACTAATCACATTTTCTTGCCAGCTACCAACAGGGTTGCTTAAGTAGCTAAAAGGAAATTTTACCCGAGTTGAGCGTTCTTTTGTCGCTCGCTTACAAAAAAATGCAGCTAGTATAAATGGTGGTCTGGACATACAACATTCAAAGCGGTCTGGACATACAACATTGCAAGTTTATAAAAGCGTTGTAAAATAATAACATATCTCAGTCCCATAGAATTTGTTTTGATAACTTTTGATTTTGAAATTTTAGCAAAACTCATTATAAATAATTTATGAGACTGAAAACGAAAAACGTGGAGCGCATGCAATACAAAGCATTAGATTTAATTGACAATATTCAAACTACATACATAACATAGACCTAAAATTTCTACAGCGAAAGTACAAATTTGAGATCGATTTTAAGCGGTCGTTATTAATATACCCACATACATACATATATTACTTTTCAATTTCAAATCAGGCCCATTACTTGCGCCAATCAATCAATCTCATAAATTGTTTATAATGACTTTTGCTAAAATTTCAAAATCAAAAGTTATCAAAACAAGTTCTATGGGACCGAGAAATATTATTTTCTAATTGTAGTCCATTTATAAAAGCGTGGTACATTAAAAAGCATTTTTTAAATTTATTTTATACTTTTTAGTCTTTTCTGTACAAAATTTTGCAATAGATAGGCTGACTTCCAAAACGACCATTGCATTGCATACGTACAAAGTATAATGTTTCATAACGTCGAACTACAAAATGTTGACAATATATATTTTTCCAAAACGAATCCGAAAAGTTATCGAGACATAACATACTTACATAAGTCCCTTTACCCTTAATAAAAAGTGGTGTTTTTTCCCTGAATATACGAAATTATTTATACTGAGAAAAATATACATATCCTAAGATAACAAATACAAGTAAATCTTCTCGAAAGTTAGCATATTTTTAAAAGTGAAAAAGTGCAAACCCTCACACATCTCGATTCAAAAACAAAGGGACTTATGCCACTTTCAAAATAAACAGCTCATATACTCTTCCCCATTCTGGTAGCTACATTGACTTTAAAGCTTAACATTTTCCTAGACAAAATTTTTTTTAAAAGATTTTTCATGTTATTTGCGAAATTAATTTGATTTTTATAGGGTCCATTTATTTGCTTAAATAAAGCTCTTCATCGAAAAGTCGAAACGGAATGTTCTTCACAGCTACCATTCCAACACAACACTTTAAAAATCTTTTTTATTTAATTTTATACCAAATTGGTTAGAATTTCGGCGTTTGGAAACGTTATTGTCGCTTTTAGATGGGTAAATTCGATATTCGAAGCTTCGAGATTTGAATTTAAATCGAATTTTAGCTCCGAAATGGCGAATTTATGAATTCGAACTTTGTGGTGCTGAAATTCGGATAAAATCGAATTTTTCTAAAAAAATCGAATTTCCTCTTTATTTTCAAAAACTCTGCAACTTTCTTCTTTGTGACTAAACTTGAAACCAATATGTGTGGTACCACAATTGCAAAAATGTGGTTCGATAGAACTCTTCACGTTCTATTATTTTGTTCCTTGTTTACTTAAATATCTCGCTTTTAAATTTTGCTTTTAATCATACGTTGTCATTAAATGTAAGACTTTTTATTCGTTGTAAAAGTATAAACATATGTACGTATAAATGTATAAGTATGTATCGAGAGGTATATACAGATTTATTTTGTTCTTGTAAAGCAAGAAAAATAAATAAAAGTACATTATACGTCTCAAAAAATTAGCTCATACATTTTGTTAATTTTTTTAATTGATGCTAAAAAAATATATGATATAAATTTTTTGAAAAAAAAATTGTGTTTATTTTTGGATAATTAATCACTTTTAGTCTAAGATCCGATAAGGGCACGTCCTTCACCCATCTGTTTAATGGATGAAATCTATTTTGTATGAAATTATATACCAATCGAAAGTTTTAAGCCTACAGAAAGTGAAAACGTTGGGTTGTCAATTTTTTTCCTGGCCTATCTATCGGGTTGGCAGGTATGAGCAGATAGGCAATACTAGTAATTTTCACTAATTTGTTTAACACATTCTATAGGCGTTATGGTTTCGATTGGTATAAATGTAGTTTGTCCATTAAACAAATGAGTGGAATATTAAAAAATAATAATTTTTGAATTTCTAATTAAAAATATCCTGGCCAGGATTTTTTAGCCAACCCACTCGCGAAATATTTCCTAACACGTTAAATTTCATACAAAGTAGATTTCATCTATTAAACAGATGGGTGAAGGACGTGCCCTTATCGGATCTCCTACTATTTAATGTAAGTTCATTTGAGTCTCTTTTTCGATTTGAGCTATCATTACAAACAAACTTTTAAATTTTCGGAAAAAAATTGTTGAAAGTTCGAGTTAAATCGAGTTTGTACCATCAAATTTGGAATCGAATAATCGAATGGTTGGACAGTGTTCGAAATTCGGAAAAAATCGAATTTCAATCCCCCACTACCCATCCCTAATGTTTCCTTATATGTACCCTTTAAGCATAATTCAATAATAAAAGGTTTGCTCACTAGTGGCATTAAAGTTTTAACACTCCCTTACATAAGGTTGCACACACACACGCGCCTACACACAGGGTTTCGCTAAGGGCGCCGATTTTGTCAAGAGGGAGCGACGAAACTGTTTTCTGATCAAACCTTTTATTATTGAATCATGCCCTTTAAGTTGTCTTCGCACAAAAGGCACCTTGAAAAATTTGTGTCTTTATTAGGTGTATTCGCGTATTCTTCCAGCAGAAAACTCTCAACAGCAAAATTCTATTGAATTTTTGTCAACTCTTTCTCAAAGAGAGAAATGTTTGCAAAAGTACGTAAACGCAAAACTAGCAAAAACATGCAAGTTTTTAGTACAGCTGATCGAAATTTTGTTTACATAAAAAGCATAAAACAGAAAATATGAAAAGAATATAAATTAAAACTTTGACTAAAGCAATTTGCTAACCAAACATAAGTGAATGAGTGTTAGCATTCTTCCGATACATTTTCAGTTCTAATAACCCTGCAAATAAAAGTTCCTGAAATCTTAACGAAATGTTTAGGAGTTTCTCATTTCTGTAACGATTTTTTACGATTCTTCAAGTAAAATTGAATGAAGTGGTTGACACGAACTCGTTAAGATATTTCTGTACGAAAAATAAATAAAATTCTGAAAATATTCTGCAAGAAATTCTTCAGATTGCAGCATTATTTTCATTGTTTTACCAATCTTCTTCCGAAATTTCATAAAGCAATCGAAGTGTGCACAGTTTATTTCACTTTAGAAAATTCGGCAAAAAAACGGATGAGATCTTTACGAATTCTTTAAAAATTTTTCTACAGTTCAGAATACTCTGAAAAAATTGTTTGCAGGGAAGTTATTTTAAACTTGAAAACCATCAAAACAAGTTTCTTTATTTTCATATCATGCAAACTGATGATTTTGATCAGCGATTTTTCTTCCTAGCAAATTGCTGCTGGGAAAAATTGTTGCAGCAGAAACTAGCAGCTTCTCATCAAAATTAAATATCAGTTTTGTCTCTCAATTTCCCCTACTTTGCTGGATTTTTGTGTACGCGAACAGCAATACGCGAATGCACTTATTATATGTAACAAGTTTTGTCTTATCAATATTAGATACTTTGCCCATTTTTAAATAAAAAAATTAATAAAATAAAACTTTTTAATATACCACGCTTTCTAGTTGCGGACTAGTCTCTTCTCAACTGGTCCTTGATTGGGCTCAGGCTGGTTTCCAACTGGTTCGGTACTGTTTATCAACTGGGCTCCCTGTACCCCAAGTGGTTCCCAAGTCACTCCACCAAATTCACCCACTGAGACAAACACCATGTGTTCGTCTCTGTCTAGCCGGTGGAAAATTTTTGCTGGGCTATGCGTTATATCTTCGCAAACCACTACCGAAACCAAACATGTATACACATGTATAACATCAAACTGCGTATAATATATAACCCCAAATCATTTTATGATTTCGTAAACTCCAAGCGAAATGTACGTGAGTCTTTTAGTTACATGGTGCAATAATAGAAGGTGTTGTACATAGACAACTTCTCGCTCTAAATCCGTCACATTGCCTGCCCTAGAAAAACCGTGTGAACCGTGTGATCTCTTTTCTCATTTTGAGAATAGTAGTAAAAAGTTGACGAAATACCGAGTAGGCAACACTGCTTCTTTATTCGAAGTTTGCTTTGCTCATATTCGCTGCCATTTCTTTTTATGATTTCGTGAATTTGTGTAATTGTTTTATTGTGGCAGGAATATTTGCTTCGTTTCTCACTATTTATGTGCTATTTTCTTACTCCAGAGTATCTATTAACACGTGCAAGTAAGTTGTAAGCATTGTATAGGCTTACAAGTCACGATCCAGAAAATAAAGGTCACGCCATTCGCGGACCGCTAACCNAAAGTAAATAACTCAATTATTCGATTAATTGGAAATTATGATTACTCAAAAGTTCAGTTACTCGAGTAATCAAGATTTTTGATTAACCAAAAACAAAAATATTTGAGTAATTTGCTTTATGATTAATCAACATTTCGAGTAAAATGAGTAATCAACATTTCAACTCTTTACATATGTATAAAGTAGTTAAAGTTCCTTGATACTTTGAAAACAACGTTTCTGTTTTCAAAAATTAAAACGAAAAATTTTTTCATATACAGAGAGCGTGTGTGAATCGGTAACAAAGTTCGTCACGAGTAAATTTTTGACAACTATGAGGTGAATAAAATTTCAGTAGCTCATGAGGCTAGTGAAACTTTAGACAAATCTATAGAAAATTCTGACAATCGCAAAGATTGTTGATGTGTGTAATTTTTCGATAAATAAAAGCTTAAATTGACGAATTGCAATCAATGATGGCAGATGTTTTCTTAAAATATTAATTTCACTTCAAATTGTAATATGTTATTCCGCATGAATTTGCGGTTATCAAAAATTTACTGTTGTCAAAAAATATTTCATTTCACACAACAGATTGGCAAAACTCTCTCACCATAGTAAAAATATTATTCAACAGCTTTCCCCATAGAACTTTGTTACTGATTCACACACGCCCAGAATATAAAAAAGAAAATAAGCATTTTCCAAAGTAAACTCTTTTAACGAGCAAAATTATTTTTTTGAGTAATCACATTTCAAGTAACTCGATTAATCATCGTTTTGAGTAATCAAAATCTTGATTACTCGAGTAATTGATTAACCGAATAATTGGTTAACCAACTTGCTCGAGTAATCGAATAATCGCACTGCCCTAGTGGTAAGCAATTTTACAAAAATTTTAACAAAATCATGACACAGTGACAATCATAAGCGACAACGAAATATATGCGGCACCTTCAATCATGCCAGAAGAAATCGACCGTTGTGCAAGAAACATTGATTTTTATTAATTTGAATCGGCATCCTTACAATAAAATTATGTATTCTTATAAAGTCCATAAAATACACCAATAAAAATTTGGTGCTTTTTAAAATTCAAAACTTGGCAACACTGCCTTTTGTTCGATGCTTCCTCTTTTTCTTGTCGAGTTCGTCTTGCTCTCTCATTCTGGTATATTTTGACGTCACGGCCAGTTGCTCTCAGCTCGATTGGCGCAATCTTGTATTCTATCATTCTTGCTTACAAGGTATGGAAAGCGCCATTTTGTTTGTTAACAGCTGAGATCACCTGATTTTCAATTCTCTCATTCTCCGCACAGAGTTACATTCAAGTTTCAGAAAAAACTTTAAAATGTAAATTGAGAAATATTTTAGAAAAATGTGTTTTTATTCTTTTGAATTGATTAAATAAGAAATTAACATGCATTTCCAATAATAACGATAAATGTGTATGTTTCAATAATTCAAAATATTTGTGAAACTTATCGTTTTGCGCTAAAATACAACAATGTGTGTAAAATTCGTTGTCATTGTTTCTGTTTTGAATACCATATTCGTGCCTGCCGGTGGAAAAAATAGGTAAATTTGCATTTATTTTTAGGAAAACATATAAATTGTTATGGTACGCATACGATGGGAGCAGCAGTGAATGCAGGCGGCATGACACAAAGGGGTGTTCTGTGGCTAGTCATTAGAGCTGCAAAAACATCGGAGCACTATCGATAGTATCGATGTTTTAATTTTTTTTTTGAAAACATCGATGTTTTCTTTACTATCGATGTTTTTAGAAGATATGCCATCATAAGAAAATGTATCCGTTGCTGATTTGTGGTAAGCAAGAAATATAAAAACTAAAGCGAAGGTTATAAACTCATAATTTTTTATAGTTTAGCCGAATTTTAATTGGCGTTGGTGGTTAGCAAGGATGGATAAATTCGTGGAAAAAGCACCAAAAGGTAATTATAGTTTTTCATGCAAATTTGGTAGTGCGTATTTATTTTTATGTGTGAGTTCGTATAGAGAGAAACATGTCAACCGTTGGAAGTGTCAGCGACTCTGACGATGAATGCAGCAATAACACTAGCAGAATTGGCAAATCAGAAGTTTGGAAATTTTTTGAAAATATTAAAAATGGAACGAGCGCTAGGTGCAAAGCTTGTGGAAAAATTTATAAAACTAGCGGCAACACATCGAACCTCAGAGATCACCTCAGGCGATTGCATCCTTCTATAAAATTATGTGATTTGCCCAGGTCATCTGGTAGCATTTTGCCATTCATTGAAAACAAATATGATGAGTTTTCTGCTCGCAAAAAGGCTATTGATAACGCAATTTCTGAGTTTGTTGCCTGTAGCATTCAACCCTTCAGCCTTGTCGATGAGAAAAGCTTCCGAAAATTAATAAATGTGCTGGACCCTCGCTATGAGGTGCCGTCTAGGACGACGTTGAAGCACGTGCAGATGGAGAACCTATTTGATCAAATGAAAGCAAAGTTGTCTTCCACTCTGGATAAAATTGAGCATCTTGCCATTACAACAGATCTATGGACATGGCGAACAAGTCCTTTATCACCATCACGTGTCATTTTGTAGACGAAGCTTTTATTTTACGATCAGCAGTGCTTTCAACAAATATTTTGCTAGATGAAAGCAACCATTCAGCACAAAATATTGCTGACACAGTGCGCTTGGTTCTGGATAAATGGAACATTTACCACAAAATTTCCGCTGTTGTCACCGACAATGACAAAACAATGATTAAAATGTGCCAAATTATACAAAAACGGCATCTTCATTGCTTCACGCATACTCTAAACTTAATAGTTCAAGAAGCTCTTAAGTTGGATTGCATTCAACCGGTCGTTGTAAAATGTAAACGCATCGTTACGTTTTTCAAAAATAGCAACATAGCATACGCGAAGTTTAGAAATGCACAGCAGCCAGGCAAGGTATATAGCCTAAAACAAGAGGTCCCCACCAGGTGGAACAGCGCCTTTAGCATGATTCAAAGAATTATTTTGACCAATGACTCAATTGCAAAAGTTTTACTGGGCACTCCAAAAGCACCTGCACCCCTGACAGCGGATGAAGTTGCCATTTTGAACGACATTGTTAAATTGCTGTCACCGTTTGATAATGCCACGGTGAAAACATCTTCATCAACCTCGGTCACAGTTTCGCTCATAATTCCAATTGTGTGTGGACTCTTGGATTCCATGGACGGTTTAAAGCTCAAATTGGAAACCAAAGAAGTCTTCAATATGTTGGCTATTCTAATTGACTGCATAAAACGAAGACAGCTGGAGTATGAAAGACGTACAGTCACCAGATTTGGGACTTTACTTGACCCTCGATTCAAGAAGGAGGGCTTTCTTTCACCTCAAAATGTGTCAGAAGCCACGAAGTTGCTGGAAAACGATATAACTCTTCTAAACAAAAATGTCCATCCAGCTAATGAGAACACCGAGCCGCCAACTCCAACTGAAAGTCCAGGCCATAACCAGCCACTGTTTCAGTTTCTCAAGAGGAATATTGCCAAAAAAATTAGGACCGATAGAGTGGACTCCATTTTAAGCCTTCGCAACTATTACGATAGTCCAAATCTTCATGAAGATTGTAATCCTCTTGAGTACTGGGAGTCTTAGCCAGACTTACCAACCCTTCGAGACTATTGAACTCGCTTCGCTTAACGTACCACTGATACTCTCTGCGGGAATTTCGGTATATGCGGCTCAACTTTTGTTCGGCGGTGTAGTCAGCATGTCGCATGAGCCCTTGTAGCGCCAGCACGTAGTCTTTAAATCTCTCGCCGGGTCGTTGGACGCGCTGCCTAATCTCATCGTCCAAGTGCTCGAAATACCGAGAGCTTAGGAAAAACTTAAGAAAGTCCTTCTTGAAGGAGTCCCATTCCTGCCAGTGCCGGTTATTGTTCCGGAACCACACCAAGGCCTTTCTTTCAGCAACTCAGTAGCGCTCGTGGGATCGAGTTGCGATCGATTTCGTAGCCGTCTGCTAGTTCTTCGACTCGCTCAATAAAACTCAGGGGATCCTTACCGCCGTCGTACCGCAAACCCCATTTTCTTACTCGGTCCATAGTGGTAGCCATGATAGTGGCGGGGGTACTACGTACACCGGTGGCGGTCTATCTTCACGGAGCCTGGTCGCTCCATGTGTGTTTTCGTCCTCACTTCAATACCTGGAGGTGGCGGTACAATGTTACCTGGTAGTTGTAGTTCGCTGGTCCCCTTGGGTGTTGCCGGGTTCATCAAAGTGGTCGGCCGTGCATGCCGAAGGGCCAATTCCGTGAAGCGATCCTTGAGTCCTGCGTTGTCACTCTCCGTCTGGATAAAGGTCGAGAGACGCTTACGAAGCTCGTCCACTGTTCCAGAACTCTCGAGGCCGAACTCAGTGGCGTAGGTTAGTAGTTCCTCTCTGTTGAGGTAGTACACCCACGTTACTTTCACCATTGCTGCAAATTTTCTCCTTCGTTCTCTCGTTCTCTTCTTGCTGATATTCCCCTTGCTCCCTTGTTGTTTTTCTCGTTGACTTCTCTCTTACTTATCGTTAATTTCTCGTTGACTTCTCAAAGTCCCTGCTCGGGCGCCATTTGTGACGAACTTTTGTAGTGCCGGGGTAAGCTAAGTCCGTCCAGGGTTCCTGAAATTGGAATTCCTACTTCTCTCCTTCAAAATGATAAATCTTCAATTTCAATCCATTTACTCTTTATTATTAAAATGTTTATTAAGAATTCCTATCAAGAACGCTTAAAGGCAGTGGGAGTGAATATCCCTCCACTAACCTTACCCGTCGGCGGGAGTGGTAACTCCGCCGAATATAAGCTAAACGCAAATGAGGTGGAAACTCCCAGGTGCGCTTCGTTTGCCGGTAGTGTGTGCCCACCGACTAGTATACCTGCCTACTAGCGACTGCCTCCTTTTACAAAATATCTCCTCGCTTTTATACTCTTCTGCGCGCAGGCAGACTGTTATTCTACAATAACAATGCTTAACTACAAATGTTAAAAATTAACAAACTTCAATAGCAACAATTGAATACTGAATATAGTGTTGTACAATTCAACAAGTATATAAGTATATGTAAGTTCAATACAATTCAATTTATATAAGTAAATTGATACAATTCAATTTAAACAATTCAATTTAATTTATTATAATTAACTCAAATAATACTTCATAAAAATAAATAATGTTGTGGGGACTCCAAAGCCCCTGGATTTGGGTCCTCACAATCTTGATTTAAATATTCTTTCAATGTATCGTACGGAATGCTTCGCGTGAATGGTGGTTCAAATACGATATTTATATCATTCAAATTGATCATTTCCGTATAACTTGTGCAATTAAAGTTTATATCTGGTTTTTTATAA
>NW_016157335.1:46597-55495 GCF_001687245.7 Rhagoletis zephyria | reverse complement strand
CGGGAGAGAATAACTGAGACCAACAGCGAGATCATTCATACCCCAGCATCATGAGGAACGCTACCAATACTTGCACGCTGAGGAGAGAGATGAAGAATCAGCGAGGAGAGAAGCCCCACAGCAATCAGGGATGTTAGGTGCCTCACCGAAACCATTACAAGGATACGTGGACCCCCGGACAGCATGTAGACGGTGCGGTGTGAGTGGGCACTTCGCTCATGGGTGCCGTAGTGCGCAGATCGAATTTTGCGGGAGATGTGGTCGATGCGGCATACGCACTCGTGATTGTTGCCGTGATCCGCAGGGAAACGGCATGAGGCCCTATCGGTATCGAGGGGTGGGGTCTCCAACAACACAACCTCGAGCCCAGTAAACGTATTTAAACAGACGCATGGCCGAATCTTGGCCGCCGTGACCGTGGATGGGGAAGAGGCAACGGCTGCAATCGACACAGGGGCTACGAGGAGCTTCGTAAGCGAGACAATGGCGAGAAGGCTGAAGGAGGACAGGTTTAGACACGTAAGAAAACGAGTGGTGATGGGCGATGGCAGAGCGAGAATAATAGTCGATGCGGTATATGCAGAGGTAAAGTTAGGTGACCAAGTGCACCAGAGTGAGCTGCTAGTCTTACCAGGGCTCGCCGACAGAGCAGTGATAGGAACGGACTACATGGCTCAGTGCTCGGTCCGTGCCTGATGCCTATCCGTTGCCGCGCATCCAACATATCTTGGATCGATTAAGAAGCGCCCGCTTCATCAGCAGCCTAAACCTAAAGAATGGATATTGGCAAGTCCCCATGGAGGAGAACAGCAAACAATATACCGCATTCACCGTACCCGGACGCGGATTATTCCAGTGGAAGGTAATGCCGTTTGGTCTGCACTCGGCCCCAGCGACCTTCCAGAGAGCACTCGATCGCGTCATCGGACCAGAGCTAGAGCCGTACGCGTTCGCGTATTTAGGCGATATAATCGTTACGAGCACCACACTGGAAGAGCATGTACGGCATCTCGCGGAAGTGTTCCAGCGTCTAAGGCGAGCCAACCTCAAGATAAACCCAGAAAAGTGCGAGTTCTTTAAGAAAAGTCTTAAGTATCTAGGGCACGTCGTCAGCGAGAAGGGTATTCACACGGACCCAGACAAGATCGCGGCCATCAAAGAGCTGACACCGCCTAACAACCTATGAGAACTACGGCGTTTCCTGGGAGTAGTCTCATGGTACAGGAGGTTCGTTCCCGATTTCTCGCGCATTTCACATCCGCTAACGTCGATGTTGAAGAAGGGCAGCAAGTGGAAGTGGTCCGAGGAACAGCAGGAGGCATTCGAGGCTCTAAAGAACGCGCTCACACAAGCTCCGGTGTTAGCTTGCCCGGATTTCACAAGAAAATTTACGCTACAAACAGATGCAAGTGATTTCGGTCTCGGCGCAGTCCTTACTCAGGAATTAGAAGACGGGGAACGAGTGATAGCGTACGCGAGCCGACGGCTGAATAAGGCGGAGATGAACTACTCTCCGACTGAGAAGGAATGCCTGGCTATAGTTTGGGCAATAAGAAAGATGAGGCCTTACCTAGAAGGGTACACCTTTACGGTAGTCACCGACCATCTGGCGTTGAAATGGCTGAACGCGATAGAGAGTCCATCAGGCCGAATTGCGAGGTGGGCACTGGAGCTCCAACAGTATACTTTTGATGTGCAGTACCGAAAAGGGAAACTAAACGTGGTGGCGGACGCGCTCTCACGACAACCACAAGACGAGCAGCTCGGCACAATGATATTGCAGCAAGATAATAGCGACTGTAAATGGCTCACGGCTAAAATGGCGGAGGTGAGAAAAGACCCTGAGAAGTTTCCAGATTACGTGGTGGAAGAAGGTAGGCTTTACAGGCGAATATCGACACAGATGGACGATGAAGATGCGACCCCCTGGAAGCTGTGCGTGCCGACATCGCAAAGAAGCAGAGTTCTTAGGGAAATCCACGATATACCAAGTGCGGGGCATATGGGCATCCGGAAGTCAATTGCGCGGGCGATGACGCGTTACTACTGGCCCGGCATGTTCAGAGACATAAGAAAGTATGTGCGGGAATGCCATACATGTCAGATATACAAGCCTAGTCAACAGCAAGCTGCCGGTAAGATGCTCACCCAAATTGCGGAGGAACCTTGGGCGACGGTATGTGCCGATTTTGTGGGACCCCTCCCGCGTTCAAGACACGGCAACACGATGGTCATAGTTTTCCTCGACCGATTCTCGAAGTGGGTGGAGATTTTGGCAATCCGAAAAGCGACGACTGAAAACCTCATCCGAGCGTTTAGGGATCGAATCTTGGCCCGGTTTGGCGTCCCAAAGGTATTAATAACTGACAATGGAGCGCAGTTTACCAGTGGACGGTTTAAAAAATTCCTACAGGAGCTCGGCGTAAGGCACCAGCTAACTGCACCGTACACACCGCAAGAGAATCCGACGGAGAGGGCAAACCGAAACGTTAAAAGAATGCTAGCACAATTCACCGGTAAGGAGCAACGTGATTGGGACGATTTGCTGCCAGAATTTACACTGGCATTAAATACAAGTGTGTGTGAATCTACGGGTTTCAGCCCGGCATACGTGGTCCAAGGCAGAGAGCCGAGATTACCAAACGCTCTCTTTGATGAACAAACATTCGGTACCGGCCAGAAGGTGGTGAATCCAAAGGAAAAGTCGACAAAAATGAAGGAAATATTCGAAGCGGTACGGCATAATCAGCAACGAGCAGCCACCACACAGGCTCGGCACTACAACCTACGAAGAAGACAATGGCGCCCAGCTGTAGGCGACCTAGTTCTGGTAAAGGAACATCAGCTATCCAAAGCAGTGGACAATTTTGCGGCCAAGCTAGCCCCCAGATATAGCGGGCCTCATCGGGTAATTAACTTCGTGTCACCAGTGATTGTCCAGTTGGACAAAACGCACAACGGAAAGGCGAGGAGAGCGCATGTAAGTGAGCTAAAGATTTACCATGGAGCCAGACCCACAAACAACAACACCACGTCTGAATACAATTCAACGCCCGACGAAAGAATTAGCGGCGGAACAATACCAAAAAGGTAAAAACGGCGAAATGAATAATCCGCCTAAAAAAAAAAAAAAAAAAATGTATATATATATATATATGTACATGCAAATGAAGGAATTAATCTATAAAAAAAAAAATTAAAGCAAATAACAACAAAAAAATAAACACGTGAAGTGATAGAAAAATTTACTAAGAAATTGCTAAGTACATGGCCGAAGCAATGAAAAATTGCTAGTGGGAAGGCCACATAAGGCAATTTTCCCTGTATGCGTTGGCAGCACTGCCCGATCAAGACAGCTGCAATAAACAAAGAAACACACACATAATTACATTAAAAGTGGAAATGTCCTGCAATTTTCGTCGAAGATTAAAGGAAAACTGCGGGATAACGTTTTTTCGGGAAAAGCACAGTTCACCGCGCAATGGGAACTAATATAAATACCGGTCCGCGGCTCGCAGGATACCAAAATACGGTTCCTAACGAAAATGGGCGCACGCGAAGATTTTGTCCGCGAAAACTACATCGCGGAGAGCAGTACAGACGGTTCCCTGCGAGTACGGCTAAAACGATTAACGCAGGAAGAGATCCAGCGGCATACGATGGGTATGCGGACAGCGGCGGAGGAGGAAGAGTGGCCTAGCGAGTGTGACAGCGAGGGTGCCAGCACCAGCACCGAACTATTCGAGCCCAACAACAGTGACAGCGAGAACGACTTCAACAACTACGACGAGGACGAGGCGGCAGTGGTAAGGGCCTCGACGCCCATAACCATATCCTCGGAGAGCGAGTCCGAGGAGGAAGAGTGTCCACGGCGGTACGGCGAATTATCGGTAAGCCAAGACGACGTTGAGGTGCGTGGCCAAGGGTTCACCGATTATACGCGGCGCATCGAAATGCGGATGCGTATTTTTAATGACAACGTGTCGACGGCAGAGGAACCCCAGCAGCCACCCACGAAGCTCCGCATTTGCGACGGGGCAGAAATTGAACGCGCGCCTTGTGACCGCAGCGACGTGCTAAGCTTGACGGCCAGTGACGGCCTGGTGGAGGCTGAAGGCAGCAACGAGTATGCGGAGATAGTGGAGGAAATAGAGCGCTGGCTGCAGGGCGCAACAACCACAACGCCGGGCGCATGGGAGAACCAATCCGGAGTTGACCCTTTGCCAGCGGCCTTAGTCGACGATATTGAGGCGCATTTGCAGCAGCCACAGCAGCGGCGAGGACGGCGGTCTTTTCGGCGCGACATCGATGGCAACAGCTACAGGGTAAGAATCTCGCGCACAGGCACGGTGACAGTAAGTCTCATTGCGGCAAGTGAGGGGAGAGTGTGAGGACCCAAATCCAGGGGCTTTGGAGTCCCCACAACATTATTTATTTTTTTATGAAGTATTATATTGAGTTAATTATAATAATTAAATAAATTGAATTGTTTAAATTGAATTGTATCAGATTTACTTATATAAATTGAATTGTATTGAACTTACATATACTTATATACTTGTTGAATTGTACAACACTATATTCAGTATTCAATTGTTGCTATTTGAAGTTTGTTAATTTCTTAACATTTGCAGTTAAGCATTTTTAGTTTAGAATAACAGTCTGCCTGCGCGCAGAAGAGTATAAAAGCGAGGAGATATTTTGTAAAGGGAGGCAGTCGCTAGTAGACAGGTATACTAGTCGGTGGGCACACACTACCGGCAAACGAAGCGCACCTGGGAGTTTCCACCTCATTTGTGTTTAGTCTTATATTCGGCGGAGGTTACCACTCCCGCCGACGGGTAAGGTTAGTGGAGGGATATTCTCTCCCACTGCCTTTAAGCGTTCTTGATAGGAATTCTTAATTAACAATTTAATAATAAAGAGTAAATGGATTGAAATTGAAGATTTATCATTTTGAAGGAGAGAAGTAGGAATTCCAATTTCAGGAACCCTGGACGGACTTAGCTTACCCCGGCACTACAAAAGTTCGTCACAAGCTTTAAATAAAAAGTTATAATTCCCAAGAAAACCGGATAGTATCGATACTATCGATTTTTTATGGGCAAAAACATCGAAAAATCGACAGTTTCAAACATCGATGTTTTTGCAGCACTACTAGTCATGTCGGCTGGGCTGGGTTCTTGCATTCACTCCTGTTCCCTGCGCCATAGCCTAGAAAAGTCATGCCTTTCAAACATCCCAACGGACGGACACACAACAATTCAAAACTCAAAAATTAAAAAACAATCTATTACAAACAAAAAGCTGAAAGAGAACGTTAAATTAAATATCAAAAATAAAATTTAAAATCAAAAGATACCAAGAATCTAATCAAACTAAGAAAAAGAAAATGATCAAACGAAATAAAAACAAGCCGAATATAGGGGCGCCTCTGGTGATGATGTGACGCTCGGTGCTGGCCCACCCTCATCCGTGGCTATCAGCGCACCCTATTATTGATAGCCCCATAAAAAAATTCCTATCGTGCCTCCCTACATGAATAAAAGGGTCAACATTCCCATTTTAGATTATTATTTTGTTGACACTTCATTTCTTAAATCTAATTCTTAAAAATAACTAATCTTAATCCTATCATTTCTTAAAAAAAAACTAATTCCTAAAGCTAATTCCTATCATCTACTCGTAAAAGGTGAGTAGCATGCTTACTAGATAGTAGGTGTACTTCTTAGGTCTATGGTATATATAAATAAATACGTGTAGATAAGTGTTCAGTTTTATAATTAAGGTAAGTCAGTCAGGTAAGTATATTTAGGAAAAAAAAGACCAAATCAATTTAAATTCAGACTAAGTAGAGGTTTAGGGGTATATCAGGTAAGTATGTCCGGTAGGTACGTCAGGTGCTTATATCACGTAAGTGAAGAGTAAGTAAAGCAAAGTGTAGTTAGAGTAAGTCTGGCAGGTATATTTAAGGTAAGTTAAGTAAATCGGGTAAGTATGGCAAACCAAAAATTTAACTAAGTTAAGCCTCTATCTCTAAAGTCTACGTAGTCTTAAGTTCTATTTCCCCTATATTACTACAATTATTTCAGGAAATCTTTCAGGAAAGATTTTGAAAGTTGAACTCACTTAATTGGGATGTTCTAAATTCAATGGCATGCCCTGTTTTACCAGATTGGCTCCGGTTTTCGAGATAACGGTACTTCAAAAATTGATTAGATTTTTACTATTTTATAAATAACTCCCTCAATTTTGAAGTTATTTTACTAAAATTTTGCACATAACAGTTTTTTATATTACCTTAATTATTCCTTAAAATTATCGAAATAGGTTAACATTAACATATAGCTCCAATACAACTGATTACTCAGATATGTGTTTTTGCGCAATAACTCTAACTTCATATCTGAATAATAAATTGTATGCGTTAACATATAAATTGAACCTATACTAAATTTTAACCTGTTTAATTGAAGGAGTTATAACGCAAAACAACGTCTCAGATCAATCAGTTGTATGGGGGCTATATGTTTTAGTGAACCGATTTCGATGATTTTATGGAATAGTTAAGGTAATATTAAAAAACGGTTATGTGCAAAATTTTAGTAAAATATCTTCAAAACCCAGGGACTTTTTTTATAAAATAGTTAAAATTTAAGGAAAGTTTCAAGTACCGCTATCTCGAAAAGTGGAGCCAATAGGGTAAAACTTAGGACGCCATTGAATTCAGAAGATATCAGAACATTTGTCGAAAAAAAGTTGCTTTAATACCACTCTCGAAATATTCTGACTAAAAGAAGTAGCATAATTAAGAGTAGTAAATCAGGGTTTTTACACACTTCTGAGATAAATTTTTTGAAGCATTTTACAGGTATATGTAATTTTATAAGGACTAGCAGTTATAGAAAGATTTAGATCGTTTCGACGTGTTTTCCAAATGTGGCTTTAATTAAAGTGTTTTTGGAATAAAAATTACGCTCAAGATCGCAGAATATTTTATCTTTAAAAGTTGGTTTATTCTGAAAGCACAGCTCTTGCTCAGGTATGAAATTATTCGTAATTGTTTGTAGTATACAATACATACCTAAAATGTTCTTAAACTTAAATGCTTCAAAAACTATACGCGATAAACCGAAAATTTTGAAAATTGGGAAATGTGGAATTACAGACTTTGAGTTACTTGCCATTTCGTTATTTTTTAATGCACACTTTTCTTACCTACTACGTTTGAAGTGTACACATAAGTACTAATTGTACATACAATTTCAAATCAGTATATGGTGTTTTTCAAAAGTTATGGCATAATTAATTTTTCAGCTCTTAAAAATTACATAAAAAATTCACTTGTTTTCATTATTATTTTTTATTTAAACACCTATAATTCAAATGCTGCAAATTGATCCAAATTTTTTTTGAGGCTTCAAGTATACGTCAATGAATTATATCCAAAAGCAACCAGCTTGATATAGTTTCCAACAGTGAAAATAAAGCTAAAAAACACCAAGGTTACCTGTTTTTTAGATTTGCCCATATATATACATACAAATGAAGGAATTAATCTACAAAAAAAATATGAAAGCAAATAACAACAAAGAAATAAACACGTGAAGCGATAGAGAAATTTACTAAGAAATTGCTAAGTACATGGCCGAAGCAATGAAAAATTGCCAGTGGGAAGGCCACATAAGGCAATTTTCCCTGTATGCGTTGGCAGCACTGCCCGATCAAGACAGCTGCATTAAACAAAGAAACACACACATAATTACATTAAAAGTGGAAATGTCCTGCAATTTTCGTCGAAAATTAAAAGAAAACTGCGGGATAACGTTTTTTCGGGAAAAGCACAGTTCACCGCGCAATGGGAACTAATATAAATACCGGTCCGCGGCTCGCAGGATACCAAAATACGGTTCCTAACGAAAATGGGCGCACGCGAAGATTTTGTCCGCGAAAACAACATCGCGGAGAGTAGTACAGACGGTTCCCTGCGAGTACGGCTAAAACGATTAACGCAGGAAGGGATCCAGCGGCATACGATGGGTACGCGGACAGCGGCGGAGGAGGAAGAGTGGCCTAGCGAGGGTGCCAGCACCAGCACCGAACTATTCGAGCCCAACAACAGTGACAGCGAGAACGACTTCAGAAACTACGACGAGGACGAGGCGGCAGTGGTAAGGGCCTCGACGCCCATGACCGTATCCTCAGAGAGCGAGTCCGAGGAGGAAGAGTGTCCAGGCGCGGCGAATTATCGATAAGCCAAGAAGACGTTGAGGTGCGTTGCCAAGGGTTCACCGATTATACGCGGCGCATCGAAATGCGGATGCGTATTTTTAATGACAACGTGTCGACGGCAGAGGAACTCCGGCAGCCACCCACGAAGCTCCACATTTGCGACGGGGCAGAAATTGAATGCGCGCCTTGTGACCGCAGCGACGCGCTAAGCTTGACGGCCAGTGACGGCCTGGTGGAGGCTGAAGGCAGCAACGAGTATGCAGGGATAGTGGAGGAAATAGAGCGCTGGCTGCAGGGCGCAACAACCACTACGCCGGGTGCATGGGAGAACCAATCCGGAGTTGACCCTTTGCCAGCGGCCTTAGTCGACGATATTGAGGCGCATTTGCAGCAGCCACAGCAGCGGCGAGGACGGCGGTCTTTTCGGCGCGACATCGATGGCAACAGCTACAGGGTAAGAATTTCGCGCACAGGCACGGTGACAGTAAGTCTCATTGCGGCAAGTGAGGGGAGAGTGTGAGGGGCTTTGGAGTCCCCTTAACATTATTTATTTTTATGAAGTATTATATTGAGTTAATTATAATAAATAAATAAATTGAATTATTTAAATTGAATTGTATCACATTTACTTATATAAATTGAATTGCATTGAACTTACATATACTT
>NW_016157335.1:37757-40970 GCF_001687245.7 Rhagoletis zephyria | reverse complement strand
TTTGCCTTCTTTTCAAAAGTTTAGAACTCACCCACCTCGCTGCAGCAGGCCTTGGTGGGGCACTGCTGTTTTTGTTGTAGCCGGTGTGTATTAGGTCGCTGCTATGCGACGTTGTTGGTGACGAGTTGTTGGCGACTTCTGATAGGCGCAGTTATTGGCGGACGCTGGTAGGTGGTCGGGGTTGCGCTGAGTGGCGAGTTGTTGTCGAGCGCTTATGTGCGCTGCTGTTGCGCACGGTCGCGCGTTGTAATGATCGCTACCGCGATGTCGAAGTGGTGGCAGTAACCGTTGGTGAAGATACAACTGGGCGTGCGGTGCTACAGTACAAATTCGTGGGGCGATGTGCGCGATGAAACTAACCCCAAGCTCAACGATTTGACACTTGAAAAGCTAGGCGGTGCCGTGCGGCGACGCTGGTATTGGTATTAATTAACCAGCGGTTGTGACTGCTCGCGGGACGATGTGTTGCCGCTTAGCATGAAGGAGCGCGCTTAGCTAGTGCCGCGCTTCGTGCGAGGTGTTGTGGCGTGGCATAACGTACCAACCGGACGGTGTGCTAGGTGCGGGATGTACGGAGACACGGTGCTGTCCAAATGTGGAGGCGATGCTGCACTAGCGCTTAGCTGCTGCAGCGGCTGTGGCAGCCTCTATTGAGCCAGTGGCACGTATGGCCGCCTCTGGTGGCTCTGCTATCTTACTGCAGCGGTGGTGATGAGAGCGCTGCTGTGGTGTCGAAGCGGTGGCAGTAACCGCTGATGAAGATACAAGTGGGCGCGCGGTGGTACCGTGGCAAGTGCGGGAGCAATATGAGCGACGCAGCTAGTCCAAGGCTCAGCGCTCTAGCACTAGGAACGCTGTGCGGCGCTAGGTGATGACGCTGCTTTGTTACTACCACCGCGGCGGGATGGTCGTAATCATATGCGTGGCGGTGCGGTGTCACTCCGAACGAAGGAGCGCACTTAGAAAGTGGTGCGTTTTTCGCCACGACCGTGTGCTGTGTGAGGCTTATAAGGAGACCGATGGTCTCCACATGCGCAGGCGATGCTGCGCTAGCGCTTAGCTGCCGCGGGGTAGCCTTGTTTGCGCGATATTACCCTAAATTTCAATGCCGTGACACTATTAATAAAAATTCCAGGATTATATTACCGATAATATTACTGCTTACCTCGTATGTTCTGCTAATGGGTGCTTACCCTAAGGCTCAAACAGCCGCCACTGTTGGGATTGTGTCTTGCTGCCTCTGCTGATGTACTGATGTGCTAGGGTTACTCCGTTACTCCTTGATGGAGGAGCTAACACTTTAAACTGCTACGCAGTACAATTTAACTTCTGGGTTTATTCGTTTTTTTTTCTTTTTTAGGAGACTTACGCTTGGTCTCTAAGTTTTCTTATTTTCATTTAAAAAAACTAATCGTTTGCCTAAATTCTTTATTTAGGGGTTTTCACTTTCAATTAACACCACTTAAAGTCTTTTAGCAAGATCCAATTGTCACCCGTTCCGCTTAATTGTGAAAAACAATATCATAAATGGCCGACTGTGGAGTTGCCAGCAGGTTTTTGTAGCCTTGCACTGCGGGAATATTCCATTTGGAAGAATAACGGGCACTGCGTCATTTGGACTAGTTCCGTTACTCTTTCAAATGGAATTTGCCGTAGTGTAAGGAGGAATATCAAAAAAAAATCCGGGGTTTCCGTGCCCAAATTATCTGGGCAAGCAAAAACCCAAGAAAATATAACCGGTTAAACTTCAACTTTCCTAATTTTCAATATTTAATATCTCGGAAGCTACTTGACCGATTAGAAAAGTATTGATGCCAATTCAAATATAATTCTAATAGCTTTTTTTTGCGACGTATTTACTATAACCATTTTTAAAACAAATTTTTGGTAAACGCTATTAAAAAAAAGTATATATACAATTTCGATTTTTACCACTACTTTCGTTTAATTTTGCACTATAACAAACCTTTCTATATAAGGTAATAACTTGTGCTTTCTAAATAATATAAATTTCTGTAGCATTAATTATGCAATTTTCTTCAAAAATGTAATTTATTAAAAAAAATTTAATTTTTTTTCTTTCTTTGTATTTCTGACTTGAATATATAAAAAATCCGGAAAATTATGTACATCAGCTGAAAGATAAACTAATCATCTTATTTTGACATGATTAGTGGTCTAATCGGCTATGTAGTTCATAAAATATTGATATTTCAAAATATCGAAAAATTTAACTTAACCTCGTATATCCCCTCAATTTCCCACCCGCGTAAAACAAATTTGGTAAGGTTCAAATCAGCATGAAGAGCTCCACCAAATTACACCCCTGGCTTTTCTACAGCTAAAAGATCGGTATTCTACACTTTTTGTAAAAATTAACATCACATTTGACGTCAGTAATGAAAACAGAATGTCAATTATCTGACACTGAAAGTTGAAGGCAGTCTTTGACATGCACTGCGGTATCGACATTTGGTCAGTTTTTAAAATGTAATGAAAACGCATTTAACATCAAATGAACAGCTGTCAGATGAAGGCAGTTTTTTGGCGTCAGTGATTCTGACCTAATGAAAACCAGCCTTTAGTACTAAGGAAAACGTAGCTGTCAAACTACCAAGTCACCGCAATAGATGCCAAAATACAAGCCCTGATATATATAATACCCTCTATATTCTAACATATGTGTCAAGATATAAACTCCATCCTGTGAATACGGCAGTTACAGACAGCTGTCACAACTATCAGTAGCCTCCGCTGGAAAGCGTTTATTAACCGAAAAAAGTAGGCGAACAAACCTGCAGGAACAAGTGACAATCAGCGACTCTGTCCGCAAGGAATACAGCTATCGCAAAATGGCAGAAATTCCATGCAGTTTTGGTGTTGCCATACGCTCTAGAAAAATTATTAGATGGTGAAATTTATGGCACGCTACCGGGTGCGCTATACGCCGAAGAATAAAGTATTTATATTTTGTGCGGCGAACAGTAACCCATAACAAAATTAAAATAAATTTCCTTCCAGACGGACAAGTAAGGTGATAAATTTGTATGATGAATATCGCGGAAAATCTTTTGCATCAAAATTTCAATTTTAATTTGCATTTGAATTGTNCCTGCGAATTCGATGTTCAAAGTCAGAAGCGTTAACCACTGAGCTATGTACATCCCGTAAGTTCTTGTTGCTAATTCATTTTCCTTATTCAACCAACTAGTA
>NW_016157335.1:19407-37266 GCF_001687245.7 Rhagoletis zephyria | reverse complement strand
GACAAATACATAGTTTAGGAAGAGCCTGCCTGAAACTATACGAAAAAGCAAATAAGCAAATGGATGTATAGAATTGACAACAACAACCACGCTGTCGAGTTTAAATAGCGGCAAATCAGCTGCACTTGGTAGTAGTTGGTTGAATAAGGAAAATGAATTAGCAACAAGAGTTTACGGGATGTGCATAGCTCAGTGGTTAACGCTTCTGACTTTGAACATCGAATTCGCAGGTTCGATCCCTGCTGAAGTCTAGAAAAAAGAAGTCTGATGAGGAGATGTGGTGATCTCCGAAATAGTGCTATAACTTCTACCGCTTACTTTGTTGATTTTCAATTTTTCCTAATAAACAATCGTGGTACAAAGCTCAATAAAAATATTAAAAATAAATTTCTTTCCAGACAGACATTCCATGCAGTTTTGGTGTTGCCATACGCTCTAGAAAAATTATTAGATGGTGAAATTTATGGCACGCTACCGGGTGCGCTATACGCCGAAGAATAAAGTATTTATATTTTGTGCGGCGAACAGTAACCCATAACAAAATTAAAATAAATTTCTTTCCAGACAGACATTCCATGCAGTTTTGGTGTTGCCATACGCTCTAGAAAAATTATTAGATGGTGAAATTTATGGCACGCTACCGGGTGCGCTATACGCGCATGTCATGTCAAAATAAAGATGATTACTTTATCTTTCAGCTGATGTACATAATTTTCGGGATTTTTTATATATTCAAGTCAGAAATACAAAGAAAGAAAAAAAATTAAATTTTTTTTGATAAATTACCTTTTTGGAGAAAATTGCATAATTAATGCTACAGAAATTTATATTATTTAGAAAGCACAAGTTATTACCTTATATAGAAAGGTTTGTTATAGTGCAAAATTTAACGAAAGTAGTGGTAAAAATCGAAATTGTATATATACTTTTTTTTTTAATAGCGTTTACCAAAAATTTGTTTTAAAAATAGTTATAGTAAATACGTCGCAGAAAAAAAGCTATTAGAATTATATTTGAATTGGCATCAATACTTTTCTAATCGGTCAAGTAGCTTCCGAGATATTAAATATAGAAAATTAGGAAAGTTGAAGTTTAACCGGTTATATTTTCTTGGGTTTTTGCTTGCCCAGATAATTTGGGCACGGAAACCCCGGTTTTTTTTTGATATTGCTCCTTACACTGCGGCAAATTCCATTTGGAAGAGTAACGGAACTAGTCCAAATGACGCAGTGCCCGTTATTCTTCCAAATGGAATATTCCCGCAGTGCAAGGCTATAAAAACCTGCTGGCAACTCCACAGTCGGCCATTTATGATATTGTTTTTCACAATTAAGCGGAACGGGTGACAAGTGGATCTTGCTAAAAGACTTTAAGTGGTGTTAATTGAAAGTGAAACCCCCTAAATAAAGAATTTAGGCAAACGATTAGTGTTTTTAAATGAAAATAAGAAAACTTAGAGACCAAACGTAAGTCTCATAAAAAAGAAAAAAAAACGAATAAACCCAGAAGTTAAATTGTACTGCGTAGCAGTTTAAAGTGTTAGCTCCTCCATCAAGGAGTAACGGAGTAACCCTAGCACATCAGTACATCAGCAGAGGCAGCAAGACACAATCCCAACAGTGGCGGCTGTTTGAGCCTTAGGGTAAGCACCCATTAGCAGAACATACGAGGTAAGCAGTAATATTATCGGTAATATAATCCTGGAATTTTTATTAATAGTGTCACGGCATTGAAATTTAGGGCAATATCGTGCAAACAAGGCCACCCCGCGGCAGCTAAGTGCTAGCGCAGCATTGCCTGCGCATGTGGAGACCATCGGTCTCCTTATAAGCCTCACGCAGCACACGGTCGTGGCGAAAAACGCACCACTTTCTAAGTGCGCTCCTTCGTTCGGAGTGACACCGCACCGCCACGCATATGATTACGACCATCCCGCCGCGGTGGTAGTAACAAAGCAGCGTCATCACCTAGCGCCGCATAGCGTTCCTAGTGCTAGAGCGCTGAGCCTTGGACTAGCTGCGTCGCTCATATTGCTCCCGCACTTGCCACGGTACCACCGCGCGCCCACTTGTATCTTCATCAGCGGTTACTGCCACCGCTTCGACACCACAGCAGCGCTCTCATCACCACCGCTGCAGTAAGATAGCAGAGCCACCAGACGCGGCCATACGTGCCACTGGCCCAATAAAGGCTGCCACAGCCGCTGCAGCAGCTAAGCGCTAGTGCGGCGTCGCCTCCACATGTGGAGAGCACCGTGTCTCCGTACATCCCGCACCTAGCACACCGTCCGGTTGGTACGTTATGCCACGCCACAACACCTCGCATGAAGCGCGGCACTAGCTAAGCGCGCTCCTTCATGCTAAGCGGCAACACATCGTCCCGCGAGCAGTCACAACCGCTGGTTAATTAATACCAATACCAGCGTCGCCGCACGGCACCGCCCAGCTTTCCAAGTGTCAAATCGTTGAGCTTTGGATTAGTTTCATCGCGCACATCGCCCCACGAATTTGCACTGTAGCACCGCACGCCCAGTTGTATCTTCACCAACGGTTACTGCCACCACTTCGACATCGCGGTAGCGGTCATTACAACGCGCGACCGTGCGCAACAGCAGCGCACATAAGCGCTCGACAACAACTCGCCACTCAGCGCAACCCCGACCACCTACCAGCGTCCGCCAATAACTGCGCCTATCAGAAGTCGCCAACAACTCGTCACCAACAACGTCGCATAGCAGCGACCTAATACACACCGGCTACAACAAAAACAGCAGTGCCCCACCAAGGCCTGCTGCAGCGAGGTGGGTGAGTTCTAAAATTTTGAAAAGAAGGCAAATAACTAAAAGTAACTTAAGATAAAAAACAGGAGCTCTACAATGTCGATTTTTACCACTACTTTCGTTAAATTTTGCACTATAACAAACCTTTCTATATAAGGTAATAACTTGTGCTTTCTAAATAATATAAATTTCTGTAGCATTAATTATGCAATTTTCTTCAAAAAGGTAATTTATTAAAAAAAATTTATTTTTTTTCTTTCTTTGTATTTCTGACTTGAGTATATAAAAAATCCGGAAAATTATGAACATCAGCTGAAAGATAAACTAATCATCTTTATTTTGACATGATTAGTGGTCTAATCGGCTATGTAGTTCATAAAATATTGATATTTCAAAATATCGAAAAATTTAACTTAACCTCGTATATCCCCTCAATTTCCCACCCGCGTAAAACAAATTTGGTAAGGTTCAAATCAGCATGAAGAGCTCCACCAAATTACACCCCTGGCTTTTCTACAGCTAAAAGATCGGTATTCTACACTTTTTGTAAAAATTAACATCACATTTGACGTCAGTAATGAAAACAGAATGTCAATTATCTGACACTGAAAGTTGAAGGCAGTCTTTGACATGCACTGCGGTATCGACATTTGGTCAGTTTTTAAAATGTAATGAAAACGCGTTTAACATCAAATGAACAGCTGTTAGATGAAGGCAGTTTTTTGGCGTCAGTGATTCTGACCTAATGAAAACCAGCCTTTAGTACTAAGGAAAACGTAGCTCTCAAACTACCAAGTCACCGCAATAGATGCCAAAATACAAGTCCTGATATATATATTTCCCTCTATATTCTAACATATGTGTCAAGATATAAACTCCATCCTGTGAATACGGCAGTTACAGACAGCTGTCACAACTATCAGTAGCCTCCGCTGGAAAGCGTTTATTAACCGAAAAAGTAGGCGAACAAACCTGCAGGAACAAGTGACAATCAGCGACTCTGTCCGCAAGGAACACAGCTATCGCAAAATGGCAGACATTCCATGCAGTTTTGGTGTTGCCATACGCTCTAGAAAAATTATTAGATGGTGAAATTTATGGCACGCTACCGGGTGCGCTATACGCCGAAGAATAAAGTATTTATATTTTGTGCGGCGAACAGTAACCCATAACAAAATTAAAATAAATTTCCTTCCAGACGGACAAGTAAGGTGATAAATTTGTATGATGAATATCGCGGAAAATCTTTTGCATCAAAATTTCAATTTTAATTTGCATTTGAATTGTGATATCAACAGTGATGCTTTGGAACGTATTTTTTGAAGACAAATTTTTTATAAATCTTGAGATTGTTGATTTATTTTAGAATTAAAAATGCTAGTTTATATTAAAAAATATATTTAGACTAGAAGTATTTAAACTACTTTTATTACGAATCGAAACGATTTTAATGAATATGGTTACCATTAATAGTAGTATGACAGTTAGATATAATGCATATTTGACAAGAAAGATAAAATACAAGATTGCGGCGTCCTGGCGGCGATGACATAACAAGGTAAACAAAGTAGAATTGGATGTTGAAAGAAAATGTGAGAACAGCCAATTTTCTTAATAATAAATTTTTCGATAAGGAACGTGTTTTAATTGTGCTAAATTCGAATACCCTTATTCATAAAAACTAAAGTAGCTTTAAAAAAAGTTTATAAATTGAAAAATTTTTGCAAACGGCAATTTAAAAAGCTTTTTAAAATTTTTATTTTTTATGAATAAGGCGATAAAAATATATGATTTAAAATAACTTTTAACAAGCAAAATACAAAAAAGGTGATTTTTGCGGAAGTAGGTATTAGTGAATTGCAGTGCATTTAAAGTTTCTGAGGTTTCGTTTACTTTTAGATCAGAAATGTTAAAATTGAGAAATTCAAACGAGGAGTACAATAATCATAGGAAAGAAGATTGCGCCCTGAATGTTCTGGTATCTTTTTTGGTTTCGGTTTGACAGCCAGCTGCTGTGATGATGTGGAAATTTACCACAATGAAGAAAAATATAACAATTAAGTGAAAAAAATTTGATTTTTACAAATTTAGTGAGCAGTAGCGCATTTAAGAACGATATTTCGGACAAATCGTTAATGAACAACTATTTTTCCTTCCCGTCTGCTTTGCTTTTGGCAAAAAAGTTGATTTGTTCCTGCCGGCGATCAAGTCATTTCAACCACAAAATACTATTATTTACAAGAACCATTCACTAAAATTGAAACTAACTTTTTATCATTTATTAATTCCTTTTTGATATTCAGCAATAGCAAGATGGAAAAAAATTATAAACCAAAATTAGTAATATTTTTATGAATGTAGTTATAAAAGTTCACAGAGGAAACGCCGGAAAACAATGTATTGCCAATGACATAAAATGTATGGCAATTTAGATGTCAACAGAATAATATTTACGATAAAAAATCATGAGAGAAGTGTGCGAAGGAGGAAATCTTTTCAATTTGAACAAAAAAAAGCTTTAAATGCCGTTGTAAAACGGTCAACAAATTTCTTATAAAATATTTTGATTTTTACTATGATAAACACATTACAAGGTAAAATCATTGAGAGACAGTCTGACGTTTGCCAGCAATATAATTGTTAAAATTCGAACTCAAGCTCACACACACATTCTCATTTTCAATCTCAAACAACAACAATTGTGAACAATTTCATTTTTTTATTTTCAATTTTATATGATTTTAAAATGTTTGCAAACGTCAGAAAAAAATCATGGCCGACGAATTGAGAGAATANCAAATGAATATTTAAACGGCACTTAAGTTTAATTGTGGATTGTTGTTTAAATGCCATTTAGCTTTCGTTGGGTTTCAGATCAACTTTGTTTAAATATGCCAAACAATTGGCAGCACTGCTGCTTATTCCTTGAAATTGTTGTTGCATTTGCATGTTTGTTTACATTTTCTGCTGAACAGCTGATTGTTTGACGTGGGATTTGGTGGGATTGATTAAACAACCTACCAATCAATCTTGGTTGTTTGGTATAAACACAGGGTTGTATATCTCATATTTAAATAGTAAAATTGGCCATTTAAGTGCAGACTAAATGTATGATCTGAAAAGGAATAGTGGAAATTAATCAACAATCTCTACTTAAGTAGGCCATCTGAAATCGGGCCTAACAGTTGCTAAATTTGAAAACTATTACACATTCTTTCAGGCTTTCAACTCATACTCCTATAATAGTTGTCTGCCCTTTCGCCAGTTTTTTGAATGCATGCAAAAAACGAGTTAGGCATCATGTTATCCAAAATGTGCGTGTTGAACTAGTCACGCAAATGAAGGGCCCTAAAGTTCTAGGTCGCCTCCGAACGGCAAATGGTTTTTATGAGAAGCGATTTCATGGCAGAAGTACACTCGGAGATTTGAAAATGCGACGACCGCAGATCGGGAATTGCGTAGAGCAACATTTGCTGGAACTGTATGTGGGATCTGGATGACAGTCTTCCTAAAACAAATTTGAAAAATTTATTGAAGTAGTAACTCTTCTGGCTATGAATTTTTGAGGAAAATTATCCTTTTTGACCATTTTAATAAAAATATTTAGCAAAACGAAGAAAAGTTTAACATTTTAACAGTCAGAAAAAACTTAAGCAATTTTGCTTAAATTTAAGCAAAACGGCAACGCTGTTTATATTATGTTCCTGCCCAGTGCAGCACCGCCCTGCGTTAGTGCGTTTTGTTCCTTCCCAAGTGCTGCATCGCCCGAGTGCGAGTGAATTTTTTTAAATACCGCCATGTAAGTTTATACTGGAGGTTTAATAAGAATAAAAGGTATTCAGTGAATTTTAGCATTGCAGGTCATACACAGCTTTTTTTGTGCTACTGCCCAAGTGCTACCTCGCCCTGCGTTAGTGCATTTTGTTCCTGCCCAAGTTCTGCATCGCCCGAGTGAGAGTGAATCTTTTTAAATACCTCGAAGTAAGTTTATACTGGACATTTAATTACAATAAAAATTATTGAGTGAATTTTAGCATTGCAGGTCATACACAGCTTTTCTTGTGCTACTGCCCAAGTGCTACCCCGCCCTGCGTTAGTGCATTTTGATCCTGCCCAAGTTCTGCATCGCCCGAGTGAGAGTGAATCTTTTTAAATACCTCCAAGTAAGTTTACACTGGACATTTAATTACAATAAAAATTATTGAGTGAATTTTAGCATTGCAGGTCATACACAGCTTTTCTTGTGCTACTGCCCAAGGCTACCTCGCCCTGCATTTGTGTGTTTTATTGTTCCTGTCCAAGTGCTTAGCTGTTTTGCTTGTAAGTACTACTGACTTAAAATTATATTTTGTTTATTTAGGAAAACCCTATAAAAACGATCACTTTTTTGAGGAATGCACTTTTTTTCTACAGATTTCATACGCTCATCCTACAGAAAACTATTAAAATTTGTTTGCCTGAGAGGGGGTCTTCGTATTCTGGCCCGTATGCGCTGAGAATCTGGATTTATATCAATAACTACTTAAATTATTAAGACAAACATATATAAATACATAGTAATACATATTAATACATATAATAATAATATACATAATAACAATAATACATAATAATACATAGAAAAAGTTAGAATACATTTTTTAAAGTTAAAGTAAAATATAGCATAAACAATTTCGATTCAAAAACAAGTAATTTTTAAGCAAAAAAGAAAACCGACTTCAATTCTCATATAAAAATTTAAGGTTATCGTTAATTTCTCATGATCCAATGATGTTATACGGTAATAAACATAAAAAAAATTAAAAATCCGACGAATTGATAACCTCCTTTTTGCGAAGTCGGTTAATAATTAATTTAATAATAAATAAATATATATTAATTAATAAATAATTAATAATTAAATTAATACTGTGTTTAGTAGCATATATAAAAAAAAAATTATAAACGAAAGAATTGTACACAGTTGCGCATATATATCAATAAAAATTTTGTTGAAAGATACACTTTTAATAAAACATTTTTTTTTACATTAGAAGTATGATTGTTTTAACGAGATGTAATTGGATGCTTTCAATAATACTCTCGATATATGTAGATAGAAATTATTGCATTTTTAAAGCTTTTGATTTTATGTTTGGTTTTAGTGTTATCACTATGTTAAAAGCAAGTTGTTTTCTGTGTCATAAGACATGGAAATAAGAAGGCATACATATGTATACCCAAATGCGAAGTAAAAAGAAAAAAATGGTCGGACTCGTGTGGAATGGAGCTAAAAGTTGGGGCAAGAATTTGTGGGCTCAACTTTTGCCCTGAAGATTTTTTGTCTGGTCCTGACCAGCAAAGGACGAAATTAAGCAAGGATGCCCTTGCAATGGTGGTTGACAGCCGCAATACCTCGAACGTGGTGGAATTCGTGGACGCCTCAACACAAACCTAGTAAATTTTAAAAATATTTTAAATTTAACTTTATAATATATGTACACATACTGTTTAGATCTGAAGCAGATGAGCGCGTAGATATTCTGGAAGCAGAGGTTGAAAAGTTGAAAACCCAAGTTAGGGAGCTACAATGCCTGCGATCCAATCTGCAAAAGATTTTTACAGAAGGTCAAATGCGCAAAATGGAAAATCTGACTAGGAATATTCATTGGAGTTGGAAGGACATGTCCCCAGCCTTATCCTTGCATTCCTCTGGGCAGCGTGCTTATGCTCGTCTCATCAAGAATGGCTTCTCCCTTCGAAGCGAGTCCATGATAGCGAAGTGGTGTCAAAAACTGAAGTTCGAGGATGGTGTTCTGAACTTATCCATAAGTGTAATGCGAAGCACCGCGACTGAATTAGCTTTGGACGATAGGCTTTGGATTTTGTCTTTCGATGAAATGAAAGTTCAGTCCGCTTATGAATATGACTCCCTATCTGGTACCATCCGAACGCCAAGCAGCTATGCCCAAGTAGCTATTGCTCGAGGGCTTAAGGGCTATTGGAAACAGCCAGTTTTTTCAGCGTACGACTGCCGTATGACACAATCAATTCTGAACAGTGAGTTGAAACATACAGCAGTCTCAGATGTCATCTCTCACAAAATTTCCGATACCCACCTCACAGTGCACCATGCGGGTCGCCAAAAAGTGAAACTTGCGGCCAGGGGCGCACCCAGGAAAATATTTTGGGAGGGGTTTATACTTCTGAAAGTTCGCTTCAGATAATATGCCCTTTAAGGTACATTTATGCAAGTTTTTCGTAAATTGCACTTTATTTACATAAAATTAGTAAAGAACTCAAACATTTGTAACCGACTTCGAAAAAGGGAGAGGTTGTCAATTCGTCGGAATATTTTTTTTTATTTTATGTGTATGCTACCGCATAACTTTGAACCACGTGAACCAATCTCAATAATTCTTTTTTTTTATCGGAAAGATGGTACCTCAAGGGTCGTCCCGTAATTTGAAAATTACTTGTTTAATATAAAGTTCTATAATCACAAGATGCGCTCAACTTTCAAAAGTAATAAAAAAATTTAAAAAATTGTTTTAATTTCCATTTTCCTCAATATCTGGTTTCTGGTTTTCGATTGATTTGATGATTTTTGGGAAAAATTAAATGGACTTTTATTTTTATTATTTAGGTAATTTTGGTGGAACGAATTCGAAGTTGGTAAATTAAATCTTCGAATCCTTGTTAAGTACATATCAGTGGTAAACTCTTTTGGGCTGTAAGGTGTAAAAAACAACAGTAAGTGAGTATGCATTGCATATTTTTAGGACAATGGTTTCATTCGAAGTTAAACTTTTAAGAGCTCTCAATAAAAACGAAAAATTCATATAAAATTACGCACAAGAAATGGAATAGAAATTTTCTTCTATCAAAATTTATTAAATAAGTGTGCATCTCCCAAGAAAAAAATGCTCGTATATTTATTTCTTCAAGAAAATTTACAGCCAAAGCAAAGTGCTTTTTGATAAAAAATATTTCTTGTTATTTTTCTTGAGAGCCGGCTTTAGGATACAGTTTGTATTTCAGGTTATTAGATTTAGGGGGGTTTGAACCCCAAAACCCACCCCTTGTGTGCGCTAATGCTTGCGGCGCAACTGTTTTCCAAGAGCATAGCCAGCGCCATACGACGTTGCTTTTCGTTGGGGTTGGATGTTTACAAAGCATTCGAAACAGCAGATTTTACTGAAATTGTTAACGATTGGTTTGACCTCTGCAACACAAAGTTAACGACGTACCAAAGTTTTCCAGCCAAAGAGCCCTTTGGAAAGAGTTTGCTGGAACAGTTAGGCATCCTAGAGAAAATGGATCACTGCATGCAATGTACGCGGGCTTTTGGAAAAAATTCTTTATTGCCATTCCAAAAAGGAGTTTTACTAACGAATGAGTCGCTAAGAGGTTTATATTGGTATGTTAACGAACGGTATGATTTACAGTACATCTTAACATACCGATTAAATCAAGATGTTTTGGAGCACTTTTTCGGAGCTATGTGTGCCAAAGGCGGGCTACATGACAATCCCACTCCTATGCAGTTTAATCTTCTCAAGTAGAAACCATAAAAGAACTCCACGAAGATGCGCTGGAGCATGTCGCCGGCTATATAATCAAGAAACTGGGCCTCTCAGAGTATATAAACCTTTCCTTCCCTTGGTAGCCATATGGCTTCTATGTTGGCACCTTAATTTTTGGCTGTGGGCTCATTCAATAGAAGTTGTGGGTACAAAACGTTAATGCCTTAAAACTTACTGTACACATATTTGAATTTTTTTGTAAGAAGGCCTTGGAATTTGCGACTTTTATTTGCCGCCCACGCGGTTGTCTCTATTTAGTGTTACGCGAACTTTATTTTCGAAAGGTGTCCGTACAATTATAAATTTTGTGTTAAATTTTTTTTTTAGGTAAGTAAATATTTAAAAAAATAACTTCTCAACAGAAAAAGTTTAAAAGGAGAACTGGGAGTAAACATATCCTTTAAGATTTGTTGGCTAGCCAAATGGCTCCATTGGGACGAAGTGTGTATGAAAATGCTTCATAAATTTTTAATGCAATAGAGGTCGCCTGACTTATTGTTATATCTTTCCGTGCAGAAAAAATTTCTCGGTTTGGTAAAAATTTGGCTCGCAACGAAATAGAAATCTTGAAGGTTTTATAGGGCGATGACTCAGAGGAAGAATGCGCTGAAGATGGTGAAGACGAATACGAAATGTTAGTAAATATCGTACAATCTGAATCTTTGACTGCGGAGAACCGGGAGGAAGCGATCGTATTAAATACTTTAGGTAAGTTTAAAGTATTTCAAATAGGAAACAAATAATACTTCGAAAATGAATGGTGAAGATGGCATCGAAATCCGAGAAGTTCCTGAAGCAGGTCTGGACGAAACCTTTGAAGACCATTAGTAAGAAGTTCCGGAGGAAACACGGAAAGAATTAGGAGGATCTCCGCCAAATTACAACAGAGAAATAAAATGGCGTAAGACAAATATCGAGTATGTAGAAAGAGCTTGGAAGTCGCATTTCTCTGAAGAGACTACAGAACATATTCCTCTACAGTTCTCCAAGCTATTTTTTTCCGATGAAATTATTTCTGACATCGTTTACCAAAGCAATCTGTATTCTGTGCAAAATACTACAAGTAACGCTCTCAAAACAGATTTTGCTGAAATGTTAAAATTTATTGGTATGAATTTGTTAACCAGTATAGTCCAGTTGCCGCAATATAAATTGTATTGGGCACAATCTACAAGATATTCACCCATTGCCGATGTAATGTCGAGAAATAGATTTGACGCAATAAAAAAGTTCTTCCACCTGAATGACAACAGTCAACTAAAAGAAAGATCCGATTCGGAATACGATAGACTTTTTAAAATTCGACCTTTTCTGACGAAAGTCTGAAACAACTTTTTAAAAATTGAAGCAGAGGAGATGAATTCAATAGATGAAGTCCTCATTCCAACAAAATTCAGAAATAGCCTGAAACAATACATTTGTAACAAACCCCATAAATGGGGTATTAAGATGTTTGCAAGAAACGGTGCAAGTGGAATTATGTACGACTTCGATATATATACTGGGAAGAGAACTATTGCAAATAAAACTCACTTGGGTATAAGCGGCGATGTTGTAGTAAAACTATGTGAAAGTTTGCCAAAATTTGAAAATTATAAGGTTTTCACTGATAATTGGTTTACGTCATACAATCTTATTACAGTGCTAAAACGAAATGGAATATTCCTCACAGGAACTGTTAGATGCAACAGACTACCAAAATGTCAACTTGCCTCTGATGAAATTCTGAAACGGCAAGGAAGAGGTTCTTTTGACTACAGAACTGAAAGACAAGAAAATATATGTGCAGTCAAATGGTTAGACAGCAAACCAGTATATTTGGCATCAGCAATTTATGGCGTCGATCCGGTGGATAATGTCTCGCGATGGTCAGCAAAAGACAAAAAGTATGTAAATGTAACGCGGCCTAATATAGTGTCCCAATACGTTAGATATATGGGCGGTGTAGACCTCAGCGATATGTTAGTTGCCCTTTACAGAACAAAGTTAGGAACCAGAAAGTATTACTTACGCATTTTCTACCACCTTCTGGATGTTTGCGTTGCAAATGCGTGTACAAAAGGATTTGTATTCAAAGAAAATAACCAGCTAAAAAATGCTTATTGGTCTTTAAAGCAGAAATCGCTGATGGTCTCATAAATGCCGGCTTTATTAAAAAGAGAAAGAGAGGTAGACCGACAGACCAACAGAACGACTGCCCGGTTCCAATGAAGCAGAGGAAAACTTCTCAGAAAAGGCTAATTCCAGATGTTCAGTACGATAATATCGTGCATTGGCCTATGCCAATTGAAAACAAAGAGAGATGCAAATATCGTAATGACAGGGCTGCGTTTTCTAGGATAAGATGTCAAAAGTGTAATCTTGCATTGTGTTTAACAAAAAACAAAAACTGTTTTTATAAGTTTCATAATTAATTGCCTTAAATAAATACGTTTTCAATTGCACAGAAAACTATGTTTCAATTTATGGCACCAAAGCTCCAATGTAGCCATATGGCTACCTACTCTCTCCACCGACAGATAAAAAATAAAAATAAAGTATGCAAAATTGTTGTAAGTACTCCTCTCTTGAAAACAAAGCTCATTTGAAATTATATTTCCGGTCCCTTCATAATTTGAGAAGGAAAGGGATAAGCAACGACCCTTCCTACACTTGGGTGGACCAAGCTTCAAAAGGTGCTCTAATTAAACCCTCAATTGACTTTTTTACAAAAATAAAAGAACTTGAGGTGGTATTCAATACCATGAATGGAACTCTTGTGGAAACCTGCCCGAAATATCTGCACCGATTGATGCAATTGAGCGAGTCAAATGGTCTACTCAGGAACGTAGATGTAAAGGAACTCTTTTTTAGAAGTTGTATGCATTTCCGGGTAAAATACCTTAATAAGAAATTAAAACATTAATATAAACCTAGCAAAATCTTGCAACTTATGGCGAGTTAAGGAACGCAACTACTAGTAACGTAGAAGTTTCAGAAAATTCTACTTTCAACTAAGTGGCCAGACATTTTATGCTTATAATAAAATTACTGGATTGAAAAATGAGCTAAAATGCGCACAAAACAGCCACAAAATATCTAATTCATTAATATTTAAATACTTCATATCAGCGTTTGCATTGACACGTATAACCGCACTTTAAGTTATATGTATGTACATATTTTTTAATAAAGGTAACCTTACCGAATTTAAAGAAGGCAAATCTGCTCGTTGGCCTCATTAAAACTGTTCTTCGTCAATATTAATCCTATTTGGAGTTATATATCTGGTAAGGTAAGAGACTAATAAACGTGCACTTAGTTATGATCTAATTTCTAATATACCAGAAAAAATTTTATTTTATCGTATTATTATTTATATACTATTGCATTACGGTAATATAAAAAATACGAATATATTTTTTAAGAAATTATGAAATTTAATACTTTTTCCCCCAAAACGGCCTTAATTTCTTCCCTGTTTCCTTCTACTTCCAAAATACAACGTTGAGCTAAGGCAGTAGCGAAGCGAGCTGTCACTACGTACAACACCTTCTATTATTCGGGGCGTAGCTAAGCTTTGCAATTCCTAAATTATTTGAAGCAATTATTACAAATCAGTTGACGCATGCTATCTCCTCTACCATTTCATATTGTCAACATGGGTTTTGCAAAGGCAAATCAATTTCAACAAATTTACTTAAGTTTACAACCTATATATCAAAAGCGTTAAGTGAAAACAAAAACGCGGATGTTATATATACCGACTTCAGTAAAGCATTTGACAAAGTATTGCACTCGTTGCTCATCTATGAACTTGATCTTCGTGGTCTTCAATTTTTTACGTTGGGTCTCTTCATACCTCTATGATAGATAGATGCGTCGCCTGGGTACATTCCCAGGACTCAATTCGCGCTGAAAGCACCATTTTGATACGCTTTCTCTGGGACTCCTGATTTTATCTGCTTGCATGATTCATTGGGTTCGTCAAACCATTTGGATTTTCCGATGAATCTATTTAGGTTAGTGATGGTAAATTTGGAAATTTCCCCAAGATTTTGGATGGAAAAACTCCTGAGTGTGATCTGCCTTATTTTTGCCAATGCTGGGCACTCGCAAATATAGTGAAGGACTGTTTCTTTACTCCCCACAAGATTACACCTACGGCACCGAAGGTTATACGGAAGGCCCATTTTAGCTGCATGTTCACCAATGGGTCAATGTTCCGTTATCGTGGCTATTAATTTGACTATATCTTTTCTCGACCTCTTGAGAAGTTCTTCTGTCTTTGGCTTGTCATAGTGCGGCCATATGTTCCTCGCAGTTTTGCAGGTTTGAAGGTTGTTCCAACGTGTATCAGCCATACGTGTGAATTGCAGATGCAGTTCCCTTTTGATGAGTCCCAGTGGACAATTTTTAGTTTGTACTTCGGATTCATCCAAAGATGCTCCGGCCTTAGCCAACTCGTCAGCCCTCTCATTTCCCTGTATGTTCCTATGGCCGGGAGCAAAGATAAGAGTAATGTCTATTAACTCGGCCGCCGGGCTTAACGCAGATTTGGAATCTCTGACTGTTTTGGATTTTCTTACCGGTGAGGCAAGTGCCAGAAGTGCCGCTTGGCTATCTGAAAAAATGTATGCTTTTCGTACACCTACGCAGTTCCTCTCTAGTGCTCTACAGGCCCTTTCGATGCCCAGTACTTCCGCTTGGAAGATGCTAGCAAAGTTAGGTAGTCGAAACGAGAGAGAGACATTCAGCGTTTCAGAGAACACCCCCGCACCCACACCGCAGTCTATTTTGGACCCGTCAGTATAGATTTCAGTGGAATTCTTCTCGACTATCATGCCCCTACTCCAATCTCATGCTGAAGGAAACTTCACCTGAAAGCTTTTCCTGAAATCTGTCGTAGGAGGTATATAATCTGATTGTTTCCCTGATTCGATAAGCTTGTCAAGAATACCACTATGGCCGTGCTGCAGCGCTTTCCAGCAGCCTGACTCTTTAAGTCTGACTGCCGCAGACGTAGCAGTTTCGCGGATATGGAGTTCTATGGGTAGTTGATGCACGATTACATTAAGCGCATCAGATGGACACGACTTAATTGCCCCTGTAGCACCTGCATAAGCTGCTCTTTGTATACTGCCTAATTTCCTGACGTTGTATTGTTTATCTAGTGCTGCCCACCAAACTAACGCCGCATACGTTAGTATTGGTCGTATTATAGCCGACAAGCTTTGGCTTCAATCCCCAGTTCCTACTGAATATTCTTTTACATGTGTAATAAGCTGTGTGAGCTCTCTCAACCCGCCTCTCTATATTTGTCTTCCAGCTCAGCTTGATATCTAATACGACACCCAAGTATTTAGCCTCGGAGGACAATGTGAGAGACGTTCCATTAAGGGAGGGAAGCCTGAATTGTGGTATTTTTGTTTTATTGGTGAACAGCATCAGTTACGTCTTGCTAGGGTTGACACTTAGTCCACTTTTTGTAGCCCAGGTGTTTAGCCGGAGCAAACCTCCCTCTAGGATTTCACTAATCGTGGAGGGGAAGAGACCTGATACCGCCACCACTACATCATCCGCATATGCTACTACTTTCACTCCACCTTTGTTGAGATCCAGTAGAATGTCGTTCAGTACCACCACCCATAGTAGCGGAGACAGAACTCTCTCTATTTGCATAACGGGATAGCGTTACTGAATCAATGGTTGAAATTATGATTCTGTTTCTGAGCATTTGTTCGATCCACTCGCATATGTGATCAGATATTCCCACCTTCACAATATATCGAACAATTGCTTCGATTGTAATGTTATTGAAGGCCCCTCTATGTCGAGGAATGCCGCCAAAGTGTACTAGGGATGGCAAAGTCAACTTCTACTTTCGCACAAAATCGACTTTTTACTCCTGAAATTCGAATTTTAGTGATCGCCTTTCAGTTTATGGAAGTCGACTGAAGTCGACTTTTCACTTTCGACTCTCGACTTTTTCTCTTAAATTACAACTGATCTTCTAACAATGGCGCGAAGTGGTTTTTGGTCGTATTTAAAAAAAAAAATTGTCAATAAAACTTGAGTGAAATGTGAAAAGTGTGGTAGAGAAATGAATTCTAATGACAATACAACAACATTATCAAATCATTTAAGACCAGCGCATACAATTATTATACGCAAACAAATTCCTAGAATTTGTTAATCGTTTGTCTCCCCAATATTCAGTTAATAATGAGGTAAGATATACATACATAAGTATTTATTTTAATAATAGTCGTGTGGATAATCCCAATCCACTAGTTGTCTGGGCTACTTTGAAGGAAGAATATCCCATGTTTATAAAGTGGCACTTAAATTTCTACAAATACGCGCCACCTCTGTTCCATCGGAAAGGCAATATTTTCAAAAAGTTGTCCGTAATTACCATTAATTAAATTATTTTTCAAAAATATAAATTTTTAAAACCCTCACTACCACTATTTTCATGCTGTGTAATTGAAACAATTTTCAAAATTTTTAAAAATCCTTTAGAGTGTTTGTTATTTTACCTAGCGATGAATTTCACTAAATTACATATTATTCTAAAGACCACTAGTAAATGACATTTCTGGCGTATTTTAGCCCTTATATTTACATATGTCTAATATACATATGAGTTAAACGTCGATTTTTAAAGTCGACTGTACAGATTCGATCGAAAAGTCGAAAGTCGACTTTCTAGTAAAGTCGAACAACCCTAAAGTGTACTGCTTGTAATGGAGTAATTTTTCTATAGTGGCCACGACTTCAAGAAGGGCGGTTTCAGTTGACCTGCCCTTAATGTATGCATGTTGATCTTTGGAAAGTTTGTAATTTCCCAGAAAATGCCTAATATGTAGGTCTAAAAGTTTTTCCAGTACCTTTAGCAGGAAAGATTTAAGACTTATTGGTCGGAAGTTTTATGCTTTTTCGTGATTTCTTTTTCCCGGTTTGGGTATGAAGACAACTTTGACTCTTTTGCAGCTTTTCGGAATGTATGTCAAGCTGATACTGGCTTTGTAGACCATTTCCAGCCAGGATACCATAGGCTCCTGTAATTTCTGGAGCATTATCGGAATGATGCTATCTGGGCCAGAGGATTTGTATGGGGAGAATTTATTTATAGCGAACTTAATTTTTTCCTTGTCTACGATTGAGTCGAGTAACTTTTTTGAGAGTTACTGACGATTTGTATGAGGCCATGTTTTTGGCCTCTAATCGCAGCCAGGAAAGTGTGTATTTATGAGGTTCTCTAGTGATTCCTCCACTGTCCTTGTCCATGCACTGTCCTCTCCCTTAATAGGGTTGGGGTTGGTGTATTCCTTGGATAAAACTTTGCTTAGTCTGGCGGAATCCCTACAGTTCTCTATGGATGTGCAATAGGACTGCCAAGAGTCCGCTTTAGCTTTCTTTACTAATTTTTATACCTTTCATGAGCATGAAATGGTATTATAACTTTGGTCCGATGTTTGTAAGTACCAGAACAAAAAGAGATAGACCCATTAAAATGTATACTTTTATGAT
>NW_016157335.1:5964-19015 GCF_001687245.7 Rhagoletis zephyria | reverse complement strand
CTAAACCCAATAAATTGTGTTACCGGTTTACATACCGATCACATAGCAGTGAAAATCACTTAGATTGGTGCCATATAAAGTATATCTTCCATACCTCTGATTGTTTAGATGCGATTTTTTATATAAGTATGTAACTCCTCTATCGATGTATCAAAATCAGTAATCTGTCAAACTAAAATTTGCAGATGTTCATGAAAGGTATGAAGCCTTCGGCATAGCCGAAGACAGCGCTGCTCACTTGTTTGTACTGCCTTAATTCATCTTTGAATGGCTGCCACAGTTTTGTTCGTTAGCACTCGTTAACGATTTTTCTGAGATTTGACCTGTGCTCCCTAAGCTCCCCCGTCCACCATGGAGGGATTTTTTCTTAAGAACGCTTACTGGTGTGGATTTGTTGAAAGCAATTTCTAGAATTTTTCCAGCTTATCTACTGTGTTGTCTAGTTCTACAGCAGTTGTAATCTCCTTTGATTTACTACTGTCTATAGTACCTGACGTTAGCCTGATAAATTTTGGCCATATAGTTCTTCTCGGATTCCGAAATAGGGAAGAGGTAGTAGGCTTTCCGCGAATGCTGAAGAGTATCCAACAATGATCCGACATGGATGTTTCACTGGATACTCTCCAGTCATCGACGACGATACCATCTGTTGCTAGGGTTAAGTCCAGTACCTCTTCACATCCCGCAAATCTTACGAAGCTGGGAAATATAAAGTTCGGACTCTCCTTTATTGCATATACTCGGGTTAGTATTTAATATAAAGTGTACGAGAGACTCACCTCTGCTGTTTATCGTGAGAAAAATTGTTCCAATTCGTCGGGTGGGGCGTCCCTGTCATGAGCCAGGTAGGCAGATGCCAGGAAGGTATTTTGGTGCCCTTCCCTCTCCACTTTCACCACGGTTGAGTCTGATGTGCTGTAATTCGGACAGAGAAATGCATTAATACCTTTTCTGATTAGAATGCATGCTCTCGGTTTACCTGTGTCACCACAATAAAAGAGGTTATGTGTATTGCTGTTAAGTCCATGGATCTGATCACCTCTGACCCACGGCTCCTGGATTAGGCTGACGTCAATGCTTCCCTCTCCGAGAAGGATTGACAGATTATCTGTCGCACATATTGAGTACTGCAGATTAATCTGTACACAATTCATCTGCATCAGCGATGGTGACGTCCTTCAGCAACTGGCTCGCATCGTCGACCTCCTCTGTGTCGTCTTCATCAGGAGCGTTGTCGCCTACAAAAATCTTCATCTTGGCCATGCAGATGCCAAAGCGAATTTTGTTGTCCGCCTTTGACAGAGCCTGAATAGATTCTTCGCAAATAGCCAAGAGAAGAGGTCTGCTGGTTTTATTTGGCTGCTCAACTTTTATAAGCTGCCAGTCTGCTATACTCGGTACGTGTTTGTTGGCGAGCTTTAGGCACCTCAGCAGTTTCTCGCCCGGTCCCTCCATGGGGGGTAACCAGATACGTGCACGTGGCCTTTGAGGGACGTCCTTAGCTGTAATCAGCCTTAGTTTTAGGCCGACGAATTCTTCGCTTATTTTAGGGCTCTGCTAAGAAGTCCAAAGAAGCCTGGTCCACGCATCTGATAACCCTGTATCCTAGAAAGGATCCAGAGGAATCAAACTCCGGATGATCCGTCGATATCCACCCAGTGCTTCTCCATAGATACCGGAGTCTTCCAGTTTTCGTCGACTATGGCCATCAACATACTGTCTTTGGCAACGTCACTAAAGTGCCGTTGTAGCGGGTCCGGCCTGTTTAGGCTTATTGCTCTCTCTGCCGGTAGTGTTGTCGTTGGTGGAACGATTTCTCCTTTGAGATTCGCCCTTTTGCTTTATTTTAGGGGGATTGGGGTTTGCAGATTGCTTCTCTTTCAAGGAGCTTTCATATTCCTTAACCACCTTTTTATAGTACTCGACCCCCTTCAACTCATAGGAGCCGCTTGGAGACGAATTGCTAGAAATTTTATATATTTTATATATCATTCATATTTGGTCCCACGAGTGTGCCCGGAAAGGATTCGTCACTCGTCCGCAGAGCCGGCATACGTAGAGAAGGCACTTATACCTCCGACCTTGCCCGGGCATCGGAGGGGACCGTTCGCGGCCGACTATTCAATCTACACCCGCTGACCATTCAGCCATCGGCACGGGTACCTCAACACCTTGGCTTTAGGTGTTGCTGGTGCGGCTATCACCACATACTTTCCAACCGGGAGTTTGCTCACATACCAGTTTGGTTTGTTAGCTTCCCTCTCGATTGTAAAGGATATGAAGCTTTTCTCTTACTTTATCACGATCTGGAAGCTCCCTTTGGGGAATTTCCATGTCGCCATTTAAGCCTCTTCGCTACGGCAAGACAACCAGCATTTAAGGAGTCATTGATATGACTTCAAGATTCCCGCAAGGTAGCCACCTAGGCCCGGTTCTGTTCTTGCTTTTTATAAACGATATTTCTGCAGATATAAGATTTTCAAAAGGTTCAATTTAGAGTTTGCGGGCTAAGAATCATGTTGCAGTTTTTTGTATTTTTTGAATAATGGACTTTTTTTATTAGAAAAGATGTGTTTTGCGGTGCTTTTCGAAGTTTGAAAAGCAGCAGTCAACAAGGATGCAAAACACTGATGTTTTAAATATTTTGCTGCGAAATATTATTATACGGAGCACATCCGAAGAATATAACAACTACATAAAGAAAATAGCAAAAATTATATGCAAGTACGTAGGTGAAAAATGTATTCTTGCATTTTTTTGTTTAAACTTGTACGTTACGTTACTTTGTCAACTTCATATCTAGCCTAAACTAAACAAATTTTGTAGACTAACACTTTTTTCCGATAACGTCACATTGGATGCAACCCCCCCTTATATATAAGTCTTTGGTGAAAAAGAAAAAAATTAGAAAATTTGGTAGCCATATGGTATATGCCATTTTGAATTTAAAAAATCTGCTATCAGATTCGAAATCAGCGCCCTCGAAAACTCCCAATTTATATGAGTTTATGCTGAAAAGTAAAAAGTTATAAAATATGGTCGCCATATTGGATCCGCCACTTTAAATTCCAAAAACCTTACATCAGATTCAAAATCAGCGATCTTGAAAACCCCGCTTATGTATAAGGTTTTGGTGAAAGGGAAAGAAGTATAAAATTTGATCGTCATATTAGATGCGCCATTTTTAATTTCGAAATTCTGACATTATATTCGAAATCAGCGACCTCAAAAACCCCTAACACTAAGGTTCAAATCAATTTGCTTGCTTCTCGACTTTTGGTCAGCAAGTCATAGTCACCAGACCATAGTGCACTGTATAAGTTAAGCACTCGTTCAATGTTCTAATAATTTACAAAATTTTTAAGTAATTAAAACGATGACTTAAGTTGATTATAGCTTTTTTACACCCCTATTCTTCAACTCTTTTGTATTCGGAATTTGCTACGAATCGTAGAAATAGTATGCTGCAATCCGAATCGTATTTTCGAAATTCGTAACAATGGCATGCCTAAAAAAGAAACGAGTAAGCTTTTTTGCGTAATTTGGTACGAAAACAATTCTCACCCCTATTCTGCAACTGTTTCGTATTCGGATTTCGCTACGAATCGTAGAAATAGTATGCTGCAATCCGAATCGTATTTTGGAACTTTCGAAATTCGTAACATTAGCATGCCTAAAATCGAACGAGTACGCTTTTTTGCATAATTTTGTACGAAAACAATTCTGTGTCGGAGGCAAGATAAATGATGTAAATCGATGCGTGTTTGCAGGAAATATTAGTGGTGTTCATTTAAACAGAGAAATTGGCCCTTCGCATATAAGTATATTTTTATCCACTGCTTTATATAAACGAGTAAAACAGAATCTTTGATTTTCAGTTGTTGTGTCCGAACGCATAATCCGAATCCAAAAACTTTAACATCACGTGTAATCAAAGGATTAAAATTGTATTTAAAATAAATGTTTCAAATTTCCGAGCACTATCATATTAATAAATTCGGTTTGCACTACGCACTTTTTTGCGAATTTCGACGTGGGTTCCGCGCAAAAATACTGTGGATGGCGTAGCCGGAGTGATGTGCACAAGAAGTGTAGTATACCTCTGACATGCGGAAGCCCTTCTTCGGTGAAGAACATAGTGGCGAGACATAGAGAGCGACAAGACATTTTCGGATAACAGCGTAGAAAGAGACAAGAAACGTCAAAACATAGTGAAGGAGCTCAGAAAGCAACGAAAAGAAATTTTTTTGTTTTCGTCGCTATGCTCTTTGTCGCTTTCTTCGCTTTTCGCTTCCTATGTTCTGCCACGTTTAAAAATAAAGGTTTGTTTTTGTCGTTATTATCCGAAAATGTTTTGTCGCTCTCTTTGTCGCGTCACTATGTTCTTTGCCTTCTCCGGCAACCCAGATAGGAGAATTCTACTTAGTAACCGAACAAAGTGCATGTCTTCAATGGCTTGGAAGAAGCTGTTATTGCATTAACTGGATTGAGAAGCAGCTCTTCAAGCATTCCCATAGCGCGCTCTTACTCCGCTGCTATAATTGCAAATGCAACAGAATCCACCGTTTCCTTCAAAATATGTAAAATCAAACAATTTTACTATAAATAAGCACTTCATGAGTGTTTTTTAATTCCTTTCCACTTTGTTTTCCTTCATTCAGCTATCTTCGAAAAACAACTGATAGCTGGCAATGCTGCACATGTTTCCGCAAGGGTTGCAGCATGTGGATTTTTCGTTTTTCGTAGCGTAGCGCCGAATTACGAAAATTCGGGTTCTAGAATAAGGGGGTTAATGTTATTCCTAACATTCGCATTCGCACATTCGCATTTCGAAAATTCGCATTCGCATTCGCGAATGTGAAAAATATCACATTCGAAACATCCCTAATGTACATACATACATACGTGCACCAATTAATTTCATTTAAAGAAATGGCGTGTCGTCCATTTCCGCTGTAGCGTATGTAGTATATATTTTTAGGCGCAATATATAACTACTTCCGGCGAGGCGACATCTACCTCTAGAGTATAATTTGATTCTTTGATATGATACCTACCGACGAGGTTGATGTCTAGACTTTGTTATAGGATCTTTGCAAAGCAAAGATATTATGGCTATAAAAGGTGTCTGCACATACAACATTGTAAGTTGATAAAAGCGTTGTAAAATAATAAAAAGCGAGTAACCTGCCTTCGTTCGTATCAAAATATACTAAATTTAAATTTATTTTACGCTTGAAAATACGATGTTCTCTTATTGGCTCAATTTGCGATTGCATTTTAACGCAATAAATAGTTACTTGGGCAAACGATCGTTAGCGAAAGCATTGTTTACGTTTTCGTTGGCAATAGATTGCGCGCAATGATTTTCTGCACCAGCGCTCTTGCCACGGACGACCGCTTTCGTACCCTCGTTTGTTTGCAATGTGTATACATAAACTCTTTGCATACGATCTCTTACCAACGAAAACGTAGGCAATCGCCCTATTATGGTTTTCGACTTCGACGTCGATGTAATTTCTTTTATCAAAACGTTGCGAGGAACACCTTTCCGCAAAAATACTGTGGTCAGCGCAACTGAGTTTGGACTTACGCCGTGTCCAGCGTCAACAGAGGCACGATTTTGCGGTGCGTGCGAGCATCGTACTGCCCGCAAAATCCGTCGTTGAATGCTGGAAGTGTCCAATTACAACGCGATTATGCGTTAATGCGGGTGGCTACCACAAAGTTGTTATTCGGTGGCAAATGGCTTCGTTTTCGGCAAATAAGATCCTTTTATTAGAAAACGTTTTATTGAAATAAAAAATAAAAATAAACTTATTGATACGGAACAAGTAATTTTTAAGCAAAAATTAAAACCGACTTCAATTCTCATATAAAATTTTAAGAGTACCGTAATTTTTTCGTGATGCAATGATCGTATCTAAGCCAAATTAACTCTGAGGTACCACCTTTCCTTTAGAAAAATAATTATAGAAATCGGTTATCGTGGTCCAAAGTTATGCGGTAGTATACATAAAAAAATTTTTTCGACGAATTGATAACCTCCTCCTTTTTTTAAAGTCGGTTAAAAAGAAGACACTTTTCACAATGGGGGCTATAACAGAATCCATCGTAGTCCGATTTTTTGTGAAATCTACGAAAATACGATCACCGATTCCGAAATGCTATGAACATGTATATTTTAAGTAGACGCTAAGTCCGTGAGTATTCGGATTCAGTGATAGCATTTTCGAAGATTTTACGAAAAATCGGACTACGAGGAATTCTGTGATAGCCCTGAATAATCTGGAACAAAAATCAAGTTTGAGAAATACGGTGAACGATTTGAAAGTTCTCAGGAGGAACAACCACCCACTATGCACAGTGTAAGATTTGACCCATCTAGCTGCTTTTAATTCTGTAATTCGAAAACTATTGAAGATAGATTAACGTAATTTTTCACAAGGTACATTATAAGATAGGCGAAGCTTTTTACAAAAAATTGATAATTTAGAGTTACTGTCACGCCACCCTATTATATAACTGCAATTTTTAAAAAGGCAAAAACTTAAATATTTAACTAACAACAAAGGCTAAAATTGATATTTAGAATTTCCGTATAACAAAGAATTATAAACTGACAGAAATGGACTTAAAAAAATATTTTTTTTTGAATTATGGGCGTGGAAAATATCGATAAAAAAGTCAAGTTCAATATTTCTTGCTCTATTTACAAAATTGGCATACCATTGGAAAGGTAATGAAGAGATAAAATGCAATGAATTACTCGAAGAAAATAAAATTCCTAGTAGGCCTGAAAAAATTTCATTAAAACCTGCACTTTCCAGCATCTAAAATTGTGTTGTTTAAAGTCTAAGAGGAGTGGCAAATAAACTGATATTTTACCAATTGTTACATAAATCACATAACACCAACAAATTAAACATTGAGATTCAGTTTCAAATATACAAGTTTAAATATTATTGCGCTTGGTAATTTCCCAAATACAACCCCGTCCCGCCCTACAATTTGATTTAAATTTTTTAGTTGTTATTGTTTCGTCTTTATCAGGCATTTCTAAAAACATTTTTGACGTTGTTTTGAAATTTGGCGACATAAAATAATGTAATAAATATTTTCTAGAGTATGGAAATGTTACACTGTGCTACGTAGGGGTTTGTGATTACTTTCCAAAAAAAAATCAAAAGTTCAACATTGTTTATACAATACTGATATAAAATATACAATAATTAAAGATTGTTTACTTATTTGGAATCACAAAATTTTTAGCAACTTCACTCCTTTCGTTTTCTGCACTTCGTCTGTCTTTGTAGTGATTTTATTCCAAGCCAAAATACTTCCCTTTAGAACTTCTGAAATGCCTAAGTATTCCATCTTCGCTGAATTATTTTTCACACGATATTGCGGGCAAAATCAAACGAGTTTGATTTTCAAACAATGCGTGTGATGGGGGAAGTCATATTGCACGCATTATCGCAAAATCGTGCCTACGTTGGACAACTACATTTGCCAACATATGTTTGGTTTTGTAATCTGTCCGCATTTAAAGCACCGCATCGCCCGCACTGCATTTCTCGTGTCTATGCTGGACACAGCCTAACGAGGGCTATTTTTTGATAAAAAAAAATTACATCGACGTCGAAGTCGACAACCAAATTATGGCCGAATGTTTTCTCTAACGCTCGTCAAGCATCGCGGTAAAATACAATCACCAGAAGAGCTAATACGAGAAGATCGTATTTTTAACCTTTCGGGAGCGAATTTTTCCGCACCCTGAAATATTCCCTTTCAGAGTTTCAATTTTACCCGGTGGCGAACAACGTGAAATTAAAATTGTCAACAAATCCACATGTGTAGCTTGCTTAACGCTACGACCACATATGTTACTTACACGCTGAAATAAATAATGCGTATTATTATCGAAAAATTATAAAACGGCCTGTAACTTGGTTGCAAGTGCAAGTTGCATGTGACAATAGTTTTGTTCCCGTACAATGAGTTATCAATACAGTTTTCTAGGTTAAAAGTGCTCATAAGCAGAAAGCAGCGATAATTTGCTGTACAGGAACAAACCTAATGTTGCCATTTCTGCGCAGGGTTGACATTTTTGATGTTTACTTGCGGCATGCGTTAAAGTGTGTTTGCATCGTTCTACTTTGCGTTCAACTCTGCGCAGGGTTGTACGAAAAAAATGTTGAATGGCTAAAAATATCAAAATATGAAAAAATATCTAAATATTCGCCATAAAAAGGTGTTTTCATTGTTCAAATTTGCATTCACCTTATGGTTGCATGGCCTTACACTTAACCGCTTTCAACAAAGTTGGTCGCCAGCCAACATTTAGCCATTGAACTATTTTTTCGTGCAACCCTGCCTTGAGTTGAACTCAAAGTTGAACAATGCAAGCACTGCCACATCTCCACCTTCTAAAGATTCTGTGTTAAGACAGAAATCTCAGGTGGAGACCGCAAATTTCCACTGTTAAACCATATCTGTCTTGCCGAATTTCTTACCATCGCTGTCTCAACATCAGCTGTCAATTCGAAGTTTGACAACTCAGTTTTCATTTTACCGCGCCATCTACATTGGGTACAGATCGATCTGATTGGCTTGATGCCACTTTGAAAGTTATGTATTAAGACAGAAAGTTGCCTACATGAGAAAACGGGACAAAGCTAAAACAGAAATTTGACAGATGTTAAGACACATTTAGTGGAAAATGGAGACGTGGGACTAATTTACTGTCTTTCAAATTTCGTTGCCAATAGCCTTGCAAGTAGCAAGTTCGAAATGAAAGTGTGTTAGTAAAAAAATGTGAATGTACACTTTGGTCTCTTTTTATGCGGAATTGAATTTATGCGGTTTTTCAAACCATTTTTTAGCTGTAGCGATTTTGCTTTTTTGAGAGTTTTAAATACTTATTTTTAGTTTGTAAGAGATATGCTTCTGATAAATAATTTGTCCTTGTATTTTTACATAATTCATGTATTTATTGTTGTATTTTTTTTTTTGTTTTTGGTTAAAATAAACTGGATTTTTTATGCTTTTTTCAGAATTTTTTACATGAAGTATCTGAATTTATGCGGTTTTCGAAAATGCAAATGATTTTGTATGAAAGTAAAGAACTTTTATATGCGGCTTTCTGAGGAACGCCTGTACCGCATAAAAAAAAAGACCTAAGTGTATTGAGTTTTTCGAACTGGACGAATATCAGGCGCACGCAAGGCAAATGTGACGATTTAGCTGGATAAAAATAATTAACGAATAAAATTGATTTGTGGCGTTGGAAATTAATATCATATGATGATTTAAAACTATTTAAGCAAAAATAACAGCATTAATAACATTTCACCCACTTTGTTGTGAAATATTATATTAACATTTCGATAATTACATGAAATAACCAGGAACCGAACATAACAGTTATTGATGAAAACTGTCATGGAAAAATTCACTATGAAGGAAATGTTCTACAACTAAGTGAAACATACCAATCGATTTCGTTTTGCACCGAGACTCAAATTTGAAAATAAATTTTTATTTGCAATTTTTAAGCAAAATTAAAGAAAATAACAATTTTATTTGATTTTTATATTATAAATCCAAAATAACAATTATTTTTGATGTTTATATTTTATGGCTTAGATAACAGTTATTGAAGAGTTTTATTTATAAAAGTCATCAATAAAAATCAGTCAGTGACTTTTACTTTTAAAAGTCATTAATATAAATCAGTGACCGACTTTTATTTTTTAAATCAATCGTATAAAAGTCATTAACATTTTTCGCAGTTAAGGAGGTGTTGGAAAACAAAAGTTTACTACGACTTATTCAAATGACTTTTACGAGTATAAGTATGATTGAAAAAATAAAGATCAGTGACTGATTTTTATATATGACTTTTATAAATAAAAGTCTTCGATAACTGTTATTTAAGACATATAATTTAAAAATCAAAAATAACCGTTATTTGCAGATTATTTAAATAAAAACCAAAAATAATTGTTATTTTCGATTTATAAAATAAAAGTCAGAAATAACGGTTATTTAAAGAGTAATTAAATAAAAGTAAAAAAATAATTGTTAAAGAGTGATTTTTTTAATAAAAGTTGTAACTGTTACGGTCCCTGGAAATAAATAATAGTAACAGAAAGTACAGCTAGACTTCGGAATACACGGTAGTTTCGTAACAAATTAAAAATGTAGAGATTCATCGTTTCGCTTTTGTATTTTTATATTTTTTATTTGTCAATCAGACGATGCGAATATAATTACTCCTTAAGTGATGCAAAGGGAAAGCTAAATTTTTGTGAGGGCTTTCTAAAAGACTCCAAAAATGTTTTTGTAAAAATGAAATCAGGCTACTCCTGGGGACATTCTTTTTATCATCTACGGAATAACTAGTATTTTGTAGTTAATTTCATAGTTAATTTCATTGAGGTGCCTATGCGCACGATATGCATTCGGAAAGTTGCGGGTACTCTAGTAACGTTATGCAAAACGTTCATTTATAACTATTACTGTCCTTTAGTTAGTCAAACATTAAGTAACGTTCATACGTATTTTCCTCGATATTAAATATCATCGCAATTTCCGATTTTTGCCTTATGTGCGGCGGCCGGATAATAAGTCCATTGTCTCGTTGTCGCCAAAATAAATATACATATATCTCTAAAGACCCGTGCCCATATTAGTCAGCAAAACTAAAGTTATTTGTCAATTTTAGTGTGGGTATTAATATTTATTTCAATAGTATTATTGAGCTTTATACCATGATTTTGTTTTTTTTAGGAAAAATGTTAAAAGCAACAAATTTTAAGCGGTAGAAGTTATACATTCTGCTGTTTCGGAGATCACCACATTTCCTCATCAGACTTCTTTCTCTAGACTTCAGCAGAAATCGAACCAGTATCATCGATGTGCAAAGCCAGCAACGCAAACCACTAAGCCATGTACACCCCGTAAAATCTTGGTGCCAATCCATTTCCTTGGTATTTTAATTCGGTACATTAATTAGATTTATTGTATAGTTTTAGGCAGACTCACCCTAAACTATTGAAATACAATTTAATTCCGGTTTACGCCTTTAAAAGAAGCCTTCACTACTAAAAAAAAGCCCAATCCCAAACCTTTGTAAAAGTTGGCTAATATTTACCCAGCCCTGTATTTTCACATGAGTAATTCTATATGGCTAATACCGTGTCAAATGTTTGCAAAAGTTATGCGAAATTCAAAACTTCACTATTTTTCCAATTTTTCAAGTTAATTATTCTAATATCTCAAAACTATTATAGCTGCAAAAAACTTCTTGGACTCGTTTTAAAGAGGATACTTGGGGCTACAAAAACAAAAAATTAAACTAAAAAAATTAAAAAATTGCTAAATTTTCAAAATTGAATAAATCTAAGGCTGATATTTTTTGGGCTAATTTTTTTTGCATGATAGCTCTGCATGTTCTTAAAAGTTTCTAAAATTTTCACGGAGGTGTTTTTTGGTATTTAAAATATACGAATTTTTGAGTTTTGGAAAAAATTAAATTTTTTTCGTTTCGCAATTTTTTAATAAAATTTTATCAAATTTATACTGAATTTTAGTATTTGGAGCTACAAGTATTAGGTGTAAGGCCAGTAAAGAACAACAAAGTACAGTATACCTTCGGTAATTGCGACAGTTTAAAATCAGTGGTTGTTGCGATAACCGAGGTTGTCGCGATTACCAAGCTCTTTTTATTATAAAATTAAAGATATAAACAACAAAAATGTAGTGATCAATTACTATTATTTTATAAATTCCCATTTTATTTAGTATATGTACATATTTACATATGTATGTCCGTATGTATAATAGTTAATTTTTGGCATAGTGTCGCGGTAATTGAGTTCAAACATTTTCAAATGTCGCGTTTATAAGGGTTCCATTGTTAAAATTTGTGCTTCGCTAAGATCGAGGTTTCGCAATTATCGAGAGTCGCGATTACTGAGGGGGTTTTGTAATTACATTAGTAAAGCTGCGTTTTTATTAAGTGGAATTTTATATCCTTTCTCAAAAATACATTTATTATGTTAGCTAAGTCGTTTTTCCCTCCTTTTTCTTTATTTCCCAAAAAAAAGAGAAATAAAGCCCACGGGTGTTATTTCCATTTCGAAGGGGAAATAGCGCCCACCCATAAAATACAATAAAGCACGCGGGCTTTATTTCCCAAAGAAAAGGAAATAACGTCTGCTTGATTTATTTCATAAAAAGGAAATAATGCCCGTGAGTAGTATTTGCTCTGGTTTTATTTTACTGAAACATTGCAGTTATGTATACAGGTATACATTTGCATAAAACGTATTTTAAACGAATTGCTCTCTATTTTGCATACAGTGTAGTTCTGCGTTAAATTCCCTTCTGCAGTATACGCATAAAACCGAACGGAATTTTTGCTAATAACTGATAAGCGAATTATTGGAAATTAAAGGTAAATTGTTACTGCTTTTTGGTCTACAATGCGATGCTGCGCATATTTGTTCTGAGCGTCTAAGGTTTTTCATTGGTGGCGGGCAAACGTGGACGGCCGCGGCACTCACGCCGCGCGATGGCGTCAACGCGGACTACCGCCGTTGATCGCCAACAGGCTCGTTTATATACCTGCATTATTGAAATGCTCTATATGAATGTACGATGAGGAGTTGGGGTTGTTTGTTTACCCATCCGCAGAAATACTATGGTGATGTGGATGATGCAAGGGTTGTTTTAACTGAGAAGGCGACTGAAAATTTTCGCATACAACAAAAATGAGTAAAGGGCAGAATAACATAAATCAGCCGTGGTCGAGAGGTTTGTGTGATATCAAGGCACATACCGCCCGCCAATCTGAGGAGAAGCTCGGCCAATCATTTTAAACTTTGCACAGATTGTTTTGCAGAGCACAGTAGGCGTACTAATCTAAATGGTAATACAATTTGCGTCCAATTTGACGTCAAATTATTCGACAATCGACGAAAGTATTTATTTAACATTTTTATTGAGCTTTGTACCACGATTGTTTATTAGGAAAAATTGAAAA